>NW_008360326.1:1030137-1031439 GCF_000622305.1 Nannospalax galili
CATCCCAGACAGCAGAAGACATCCTAGACACCTTGAAGAATGACGGGGAAAGAATGTCAAAAGGAAGGAAGATGTCATCTCTATTGCCACCAAACTGAAATAAAGGGAAAAGTTTATGAAATTTGAAGTTGCAGGAACTTCTCTTTTTTTCAAAAATAATAGACTGTATACTCTCCTTTTATATGTTTTTGTTTACTAAGATGAGCCTGCTCCTCTGAGACCAAAGACCTGATTACAAAAAATGACATCAAATGAGCAAGAGGCAAGATCAAAGGGAACAGGTGAGCAGAATTACTTGCTAGCAGAGAGGAAGGAAGGCGAGGGCAAAGCGGCTTTGATTTTTTTTTTTTTAACGGAGAACCAATTATAATGACACCATCAACTTAAATATCTTCCAGAGGAAGCTTGCAAGGCTTTTCATGAACTTTATCTCATTTTGAAGAATAACTGGGCAGTGCTTAGAAATGACACACTCTGTCACAGGAGACTTTAAGCTCTGTGACTCTTTTGGAAAATTTCTATGACACTTCCAGACAATGGACTTGGAAGAGGGATAAGAGATATGACATTTCAGGTGGAAAACCCTATTATCAGCCTAGGAGAAAATAACATTAATCATTTTCACACCAAAAAAATTTACTAAAACCACAAACTTTTTCATGGTTCCACTGACCACATCTATTGTATAAACTAAGTCTCATACTGTGACTTTTAAAAGGTAAAGTAAAAATTCAATTTTACTTTAGTTGTAACAAAGAGTACATATTTCTATGCTTTCCTCCCTAACTTGGTTAAAGAAGTTTGACCTTGACATCTTTTTAAGAATATTTTATTTATTATTTTTATTTTGTTTGTATGAGTGTACTACCTGCATATATGTAAGTGCACCATGCCATGCAATGCCCATGGAGATCAGAAGAGGGTGTCAGTTGCCCCGGAACTGGAGGGTCAGAAGGTTGTTAGCCATTATGTGGGTGCTGGAAATTGAACCCAGGTCCTCTGAAAGATCAGCCAGTGCTCTTAACCTCTGAGTCCTCTCTCTAGTCCCTGACCTTAATACCGTTGAAGGGTATCAGATAAACTGATTAGGAGAGTAATATGATTGTGAATGGCATCGATCGCTGAAGCTCTCTGGTGTTATAGGAACAAAGAGAATGAGAAGTTTGAACACAAGTGAAAGGAAAGGACGGCACAAAAACAACTTCTCCTGGGGCTGGGGTTGTAGCTAAGCAGTAGCTTCAATCCCCAGTGCTACACACACACACACACACACATACACACACACACACACACACACACACA
>NW_008360326.1:1031821-1035208 GCF_000622305.1 Nannospalax galili
CACACACACACACACAATCAAAGTATAGAATCTCTTCTATTTTCCCTATTTAGGCCATTCACTGCTTTTACCATTTGCATGGAAAAATGACCAGTTTCACAGGCAACTTCCCAGTGTCTTATTGGTAAGTACTTAAAACACTAAATGCTATATGATCTTCTAAAAGCTGCCTTTAAGTACACATGATGGTTCTGCACCTCAGCTCTGTTGTCTGGGATGGGGAGAGCTAGCAACTTGTCCACAGTAGCGCTGGACAGCCCTGTTGTTCTCCTCAGTTCTTCTTTCAGCTCTTCAACATTTCTGAACATTTCTATTAGTTGACCTGTAAGAAAAATGCACATGTACACAGTTCACACAGTGGTCGTAACTCCATTCTTTTCAGGTACACTAACATAGGGAAACCTTTCAGGCTACCAAACATTGAGCACGTACGCCTCATTAGAAACAGATGTCTCCCAGGTTTGGCAAACTTTGCATCTTTAAGATCTATTTCTGTCTGATTTAGACTTGTTCTTATTATGATACCATTAACTCAAGGTAACAGATTGCTCTAGGTTATAAATTTTCCTGAGATGTCTGCAACTCAAGGTTGCTTCAAGGAAAATATGGTTTCCTTGCAGACTCTGATCACATAATGCACTAAATAAATATTTCTCCATCTGATTTAAAACATTGCATAAATTCAAAATACTTTTAAATTATGATCATGTGATAGTGCCAATTTCAGAAAAGGTTTGATAAATCCATAATGTAATACCACAGGCCATTTCTCCCTAATTTTTTCTCTGTGTGCGATCGTTTATAAAGTGTTTTCACAATTGTTATCTCACTTTTAAATAGAATGTATTAGTCTCAAGCTCTTTTAGGATGACAATTATAATTAGTTCACATTTGAGTTATTTATGATACAATAAACAATATCTTAATTTTATTTTAGATAATAGTAATCTCTGTTCTGCAAACATCTTTGGGTTTTTTAATACTAAGTGTCTCTCATGCATATACCTTATTTTTAGACTTAGTATGCTTCCAATTTTGTGCCTGCCTATAGCCCAGAATGCCTTTCTTTTCAGTAGTTAGGTATTACACAAAGAAGAAATGTATTATGTGGTTCATCGTGCTTGGAATACTAATAGAAGGTTCTGAACTGAGATTTCTGTACACAGACATGTATCTTTTTATTTTTTAATCAGATTATTCTCACTGAAGCAAACATGTCTCACCCTAGTTCACACAGCCAACTATCAAATGCCTTTTACTATATCAGAGAAACAAAAGGCAGTGGTCTAACTAGCTAAATATGACAATCTTTTTGCTGTGATATGGAACTTCCAGGCTTCCTTCTCCACTAGCTTTCTGTGTGTTTGTTTTAGACAGCGTATCTGAAAGCTTCAGGTTCCTAGTGTGTCAGTGCAGACAGAGAAGCAGGTTTGGTTGAGAAGCACATCCATTCTAATGAGCCTTTCAAATACGGGTGGGGGTAACACCTGGCTGCTCAGAAGAGACTGCGCTGGTATTGACAAGCAGCAAGGCGTCTATGGTCGTCATTAACTGTGTGATATTGTTCAAGTAATTCATTTGCAGTGCCTGTTCCAGGAGCCTAGAAGAAAACAGAAGAAGTTGTTCAACTAGGCATAACATTATCTTGAGAGGGGATTTTGTCACCGCAGAAGACAATGGAAAAACATACCAGTCCATATTTAAACTAATTTTTCTGGGATCCCCCGTGAGCAAATCCCTCAGCTTTTCAGATATGATATTGTCATGGTACAGTACGTCGGTGGCAATGTCGGTGCCCAGCTCTACTGCCTCAAGGAGTTGTACATGAAAAGTGTGGTCCTCACACAGCTTCCAGAAGCTCATGTTGGCGAGTGGACAGGATTTCTCTATGGAACTGAAGGTTTCTGGTTCGCAGAGAAGTTCTGTCACATTTCGAAGTTGAGACAGCTTTCCAGAAAAGAAGAAAATAGACTAGTAATATTGTTCTTCATATTTAGTATATTTAGTATTTGAGAATTAACCGGATTCCATAAAAATATTTCTGCCTATGCGTGATGTAGTTGTGCATGCCTCTGTTGGGAGGCAGAGGCAGGAGAAGCTCTCTGATATTGAGCCCAGGCTGGTCTATATAGCGAGTTCCAGCCAGCTTGAGCTACATGGTGAGACCCTGACTCAAAAACCTAAACAAGAAAAAGTTCTGTCTATGTATGTAGTTGGCACTGGGTTTAGGCTTATTATAAAGCAAAGCCTGCTGTTAATTTAGTTTCTTGTTCTCCTAAGAATCTCATAAAACCTTGGAACATACAAGACTGGTCTTTCTTGATTATAGATTTATAGGTTTAAAATGTAGTTTTAAAAATTAAGTGAGATGGAGAGATGGCTCAGTGTGTATATACTGTGAAACACCACATACCAGAGTTCACTAGCACCCAAATAACAAACCAGGTGTCCTGCATTCCCCAGATCCAATGGATCAAGCATTCGCCTGGCTTCTGTGAACACACAGATGCATGCACCCACACACACATGCACTCCAACACTGTCACAACACAGGCACAGACACACACTTTCACACAAATAATCAAAACAAAACAAATCTTTTAAAAATGGTAAAAATAGTTTGGTTTTATCGAGTTTAAATCACAATCCCTTCAAGTAATTTTATGTGATATATGTTTTAACATAAATGTGAGGACAGAGAGAAAGCAGATTTGATTTGAATCCTTTAAAAGGTCTTTCTGTTCCACATCCGTTATTATGTTTTTTATATAAAAACAAAACAAAACCAGAAAGTAACAAGTGTTGATGAGGATGTAGAAAATTACAACTCTTGTTTTCTGTTGGTAAGGGATGTAAAATGGTGTGGCTTGTATGGAGAACAGTATTACACTTCCCAGAAGATATAAAACAGAATTAGCATATAACCCCAAAATTCTACTTCTGAGTCTCTGAAAACAATACATTGTATACCAGTGTTCATAGCAACATTATCCATAACAGTCAAGAAGTTGAAGCAACCTAACAGATGAATGGATAATTAGAATGTGCATGTGTACTCCAAGTGTTTAGAGTCCCCAACATTTTGTCCCCAGTGGCCTTATTTTGGAAGCTGAGGAGGTACAGCCTTCCTGGAGGAGACACATCACTGGAGGGGGGCTTTGAGAGGTCTTAGCCTAGTCCCATTTCCAGTTTTGCTCTCTCTGCTCCCTGTGCCTGCTTGAAGATGTGAACTCTCAGCTTTCTGCTCTGGCTGCCTCCTGCCACAAGGTCTCCCTGACTGATTCATCTGGAACCATAAACCAAATAAACTCCTCCTTCTATAAATTGTCTTGGTCATAATGGTTTGTCACAGAAACAAAAACAGAAAATATACATATACATATACAT
>NW_008360326.1:1035232-1052732 GCF_000622305.1 Nannospalax galili
TTCCATTAAACAGAAAGTCAGAAAGAAATCATGAGCACCCAGAGGCTGAAGGGCGGGAAAAATGAAAAGTTCATACAGTTTTAATTTTACATGATAAAAAGTATTCTGGAGGTTGGTTGCACAACAATGTGAATTCTATTAATGTAAATGAACCCTTCAGCTAGAAATGGTTATGATATAAATATCATGTTATGAAGATTAAAAATTAATTAACAAAAAATTAAAGTCTTAAGCTGTGGCATGCATTCTAGTAAGATCATGGCAATGAGCCTGATTTTCAGAAGTATCTGCCTTGTTATTAACATTCTTTTCTTCCCTGTTCTCGATTTAAAAAGGGAAATGTTTTGTACTATGGAAATGTTCAGAGATTTAACAATCCCAAACCCAGAATAAGAAAGGAACCTGGCAATCTAATGATCTAAGCTATCAAATATACTTCTCTACTCTGTTCACTATGTTCTGCATATCCTGAGGATATGTTCCCAACGAAAACATCCGAAGAAAAGAAGAATTTGCCTCTGGGAAAAACCAGCTCTGTTGTGCATGGAAGCTACCCTAGAGCTATTCTTTTTACGAAGGAAAAAAATGAAACTGTTTAAAGAAGCAAATGTATGTGTCGTTCACTGTAGCTCAGTTTCCAATCAGAAATTATGTTTTAATGGAAATGAACTATTTCACACTAGGGGCATAGGTTTGGGAGCATTTCTTTCCACATATCCGTGAAGGAAAAATGGTTATATGTCTTTAATTAGAGGTTTCCAGTAAGCACATGAAGGTCACAGAAATTAATCATTGACCATCCTAAAGAGCAAATATCACTGACCTATTTTCCACTGTACTGACTAATATAATTGACTTTGAATATTCTAAAATGACTTCGTATGCATGAAAATTCTACTTATTGCTATGGAATTTTTTTTGATACTGGAATAGATTAGTCATTTTGCAAGCTGCCATGCTGTTTCTGAGTTTGATTTTTCAAATACCAGATATGTTTAAGCTTTTTAAAATTTTTTAAATTATGCATATGCATGTACATCTGTGTGTAAGTAGGTGCACATGTGAGTGCAGGTGCCCATAGAGGCCAGAAGAGGGTCTAGGATCCCCTGGAGCTGGAGTTACAGGTGGCTACATGATGTGAGTACCGGGTACAGAACTTGGGTTCCCTGCAACAGCAGCACATGCTCTTAACTGCCGAGTCATCTCTTCAGCCCCCCAGATATGTTTAAATCTCTAATGAATGGAGCCAGACCTCTACATAGCATCTTCCACTGCCTGTGTTGAGACATTCTTAAATAAAAGGATAAGTAGTGTTGGATCAATACATTTATAACTGAGTTTTGAGAGGTAGTAAATGTTAATGACTTTTACCCCAGTATAAATGAAAAATATTTTAATCACAATTTGACATCCATGTATGGGAAACCAGTAAAAGTCCATATATTCTGTGATGGATGAGAAAAAGTTATAGAAGGAGTTAAATCTGAAATTTAACTACACTGCTAATGTTGGATTGGTTCTCTGATGTAAGAACGTAAATCAGGATCAATATTATGGGATGCATGAAAATCACGACACTAAGGAGTCACATTAGGGCTCTCAGCACTTACTGTAATTTACTACTTTAGTTTAAGAACAACATAGGTATTGCACTTTCAGAAGCTTCATTGATCATTAACAATAAACAAATTCCGTGATCATAATTCACTCTTTTAAAGTATTCATTAGTTGGGTTTAGGGAAGGCTCCATGGGTAAGAGCACTTATTCTGTAAGCATGAGGATCTGAGTTTGACTCTCCAACACACATATTAAAAAGCCAGGCATGGTTGTACATGTCTGCAACCTCAGCACAAGGGATTGGAGGTAGGTAGACCCCAAGAGCTCGGTGGCTAGCTTCCAGTTCAGTGAGAGACCCTATCTTTTTTTTCTTTTTTTTTTTTTCATTTTATGTGCATGAATGTTATGCCTGCATGTAAGTGCACCTATGTCTTGCAATGCCCGCGGAGGACAGAAAAGGATATCAGATCCCCTGGAACTGGAGTTACAGATGGTTATTAGCTGCCATGTGGGCGCAAGGATTCAAACCTGGGTCTTCTGCAAGAACAACCAGTGCTCTTAACTGCTGAGCCATCTCTCTAGCCCAAGAGAGACCCTATCTTAAGGCAGCACGGTAGAGAGCTATAGAAGAAGACATGTGATATTCTGCTTTGGCCTCCACATGTGCACACATGGGTGCGGGAGCCCACAGGCTCACATGCATGCAACCCAACATACACACACACACACACACAGTATTTGTTTGTGAAGCCAGGCATGGTGGTACAAACTTGTAATTCAGCACTCAGGGAGAAGAAACAGGATTATGGGTTTAAGGCCAGCTTGGGCTACATAATAAATTCCAGGCCAACCTAGCTAGAGAGTGAGACCCCATCTTAATATATAGACCAACTTTAGATTACAGATATTCCAAAGCCCCACATAAATGTCCTGCCTCCTTCATCACAAGCAGAGGTTCAGGCATATAATTGGACAATGATTCATAACTAACTCCATTTCCAGCTATGATGGACTTCCCCATTGCTCAGTGCTCCCAGATGCATCTGAATGAGAATTGTAATTAACATGATCATAAAAACTCTAAAATATCATGGACATAAAATGAGAAAGCTGAGACACTTCTGCACTCTTGGTAGATAAACAGAGGACATGGGTCTCTTTCAAATTTAAAGGTGTTTAAAAAAACACCTTTATATGTTTTAAATTATATGTATTTATGCCCAATGTGGGAAACATTTATTTTGTGCAATCAGAAGTTCTCTTTCCCATCAAAGGAACTAGAGAGAAAAAGAGGTAACACAACAGACAATGAGAGGAAGAAAAATCAGAAACACAAGAACAGACTGAATAGGCTGTAGCAAAAAGCTGGAACCGGAAGGAAAAGTCGCCAATGAATAGGCGCTTGGCATTTTGGAAGGTTGAACCTGCTGGCTAAGGAATGAATAAAATGGGGGCATGTGTGGACCCTAAATGGCTGTCATGCTGAGTATGCCCATTGGGAAAAGTAGGAAGTAACAGCCTCCCCACTTAGCAAACTGTAGGAGCTTGTTTTCACTCTTCTGTGGACATGTAGTAAATTGTTCCACATGTTGGATGTTATGCCAGGTGCTGGAGATATGACTGTAAAAGGTTAGACCTGGTAATGTTCCTCACAGAGTGTGTTCTAGATCTGAATGGATTTCATCAATTCAATAGCCATGTTTGTTACAAACTTTAATGGATTTTTTCTACCCAAGGGAAAAGGACTATAGCTTCTTTCTATACCTCCTGGAAATTTTTTCATAATGCAATGCTTAAGGGGAGTATTATGTTCAAATAATGGATGATGATGCAAGTTCTTAGCCCCATTCCAAGCCTATCAGTATAAATGGATGGCAAATATACAATTTGCCTTTCCAGTGTGTGTTGCACGCATCCTGATTACTTCCCAAGCACAGCTCTGCACTGAGCAATGGCTAAACAAATGCAACACCATCATTGGTGCTGTACTTAAACAATCTCTCCTGTCCACACAATCATGAATCAAGTCTTAAGCTCCTAGTGTGTGCTAGTTTATGAGGTTTTATAGATGAAAAGGCATGGTTTCATCAGAGAAATATCCTGTGTCTGCAACAAACCATAATGCTAGGCAATGAGTTCTAAAGGCCAGAAATCTCAGTTATAAGAGGCTTTTGTTCCTTGCCTCACATCTCTTTGGATGCCACATGTCAACTTGACCTCTTAAACTCTACTTGAAACTGTCTCTCCAATTGTCCATGAAGGCTCTCTCTTTTGGCTCAGATTATTTCAGAAATAACACATGTAACTTTCTTCCAGTCTAACCTCTTCTTAAAATGTACACTTTGGCTGAATCAAATTCATTACTTTCAAGAAAAAATTCAAGCTCTTTGAGTAACAGAACAGTCTTCAGGATTTGGACTTGGCCTCGCTGTGCAGCCTCTCTCCTGCCTTTTCCATAGGAACCTTCTATTCCACATGAGTCTACTTGTCTATGTCTGGAATGCTTGAATCTGATCTAAACCCACACAGCAAAGACTTGGAGTAAGTATTACCTCCTCTACCAGGTTTCTTCCTTCTACCTCCACACCCTGAAATCTGAGTTAGATAACCCATCTTCACACACAGAACCCTGTCCATCTGCATACCACAAAGCTTATCTCTCTGTGTTACAATTGCTACTCTGCCTTTCCATCTTCTCTCCTAGATTAATTATTAGCATTTTGGGGGGTAGAAATTCTGTCTTATAAACAAACCAGTCAGTATTAAGGAACCACACAGATGCCTGGGAAGCAAGAGAAAAGGTTATAGTCTAATATCACAGAAGGATTTATACTTATCCTTGAAGGATAGGTAGGAGTTTTCTAGGTGAATGCATTTCTTTCTCATTTGTCCAAATTAAGGTGAACTAGATAAGGTAAATTAGAAATTTTGATTCATAGAGATAACTAGAGCTAAAAGGTAGATAATCTAATGAGCACATTTATTTGTAATATACATGGACATAGTGTTTTGCATGTCTGCTTAATTATAGCTTGTTTGTTACATAGCAAATCATCGTGCTTGCCCTGAATACACCAGCTCTAATTTAGCTTTATCCAAGACTACATAAATCCAATTAAACTGCTTGTCTTATGAGGAAAACTGTTTTCAAAACTTAATAGAGTTGCTTTATAAAGGAATTTCATGATCATCTGTATATTATACATATGAGCAATAGACAAGTGGGTATCAACTGGTTCAAACTTAAGAGAGTTACATTTCTGGTCATTTTCCCCTCTTCTGGGTCACACATTCTAATATGGCTTATTAGTTTTTGCTCTGATGACAATAATAACAATAAAAATAAAAAGCTAATTTTTATACACTGTGAAGTTATCATATTAGCTTTTGAAATCTACTTGTGTAGACTTAAATACCAAAGACACATCAAATTTGAAGTACTATAAATTCTTTCTCAAATGATAAAAGTTAATAAGACAACTCTATTATTAGACATTCTTAGATTCATGAAAATACTGTAACTAGGTTCTTATGGATCATTTTATAGAGAGACCTCCACTGAGCAGAATTCAGAATCATTACATAATATCAGACACCTTTGTCACTGTTTTTCTAGTATAAAGCTAACTAAAATAAAATCACTTGCAGTAGGCAGATTTTAACCTTAATCTTGTATTACAGAGAGTGTTGATATTTATTTTTTCTTTCATGGCTTACTTTGGATTTCAGGACTTCAGGAAATGGAGGGAAGTGTTCTTCATAGGTGCCATTTTGAAGAAAAGATTTTCTAAAGCGAATTGTGGACTGCAGAAGCCTTAGATTTTCTGTAGAGAAGGGAAGAAGAATTACTTTGCGTGAATCATAAGGTTACCTGGAAAACACATCTGAAAGATATCTTTATACTGATTTATTACTAAGGATTTTTAAGGATAATAACAAAGTTCCATATAAATATAAAATGAGTGAAATTAACCTTTCCTTGAACTATGTGGACTACAGAGTTCATTATTTTTAAAATATTCACACATATGCTGCTTAGAGATAAAAATATTTCTAGTAAAGGTGCTACACAGTTTTTAAATAGAGCTTTTATTTCCGACTTTGAGAGGCCTCAAGTTGAAGTGTATGGGGAAGAATAGGTTGTATAATCGCTGCTTGTAAGTTCATACTTCTGCCATAATTAATGTCTGGCAAACAAATGCCAGGCTTAACTATGCACTGTATTGTTTGCTTGTTATCAAGTTTAAAAAATATATTTTGGTGTAGGATAAAAGAACATGTATATGTCTCTTGAAAATATGGGAGATTTTTTTCTTAAAAAATGAGAAAATAAATATTTAATATAATTGCAGTCTTCATAGCTGCTCACACAGGCACAAAACTGAAAATGAAATGTGAGAATGCAGGGACTAAAATAGTCCGACACACAAGTGCTTATTTGGATAATCTGAGTGAGCTTTGCAGACCTTGATTGTTCTTGATCTTTCAACAGCTTAAGACCATGGATGACACAGAAAATATCAAAAATGTTTGTGTGAGGTCCTAGTGACTCCAGACCCTTGGAAGTTTGTCCAGATTACCTTTATCCTATTATCTGGAATGGAACAATTCTACTAAAGTTTGTCCAGGTGACCAGGATCACTAGTAGCAGCAAGAGAATAATAACATAATAATATGATTAGATATTCACTTTTAGTATTAAATCACTGAGCTGAAGCTGATACATATGAAAAAGGCTTTCCTTTTTAAAAAGTTTTTTGTTTTGATGAGCAAGTTTCTTAATACTTTAGAACAGAAATAGAAACCATAGTAGAGTTAGAGAATACTCTATTACCTTGTGATCCCCTGGCCAAATCATCTGTCATATTTCTTACACATGCCAAGTAAGGGAAATAAGGACTATTTGATGATATGTTTAAGATGGCATCTTCAAAGTTCTCCAGGATCAGAAGCCTGCAGAATTAGAAGACCATATGTGATCAGGTCATGTAAAACACATAGAAACCATAGTAGAGTTAGAGAATACTCTATTACCTTGTGATCCCCTGGCCAAATCATCTGTCATATTTCTTACACATGCCAAGTAAGGGAAATAAGGACTATTTGATGATATGTTTAAGATGGCATCTTCAAAGTTCTCCAGGATCAGAAGCCTGCAGAATTAGAAGACCATATGTGATCAGGTCATGTAAAACACAAGCAAAGCCATCTAAATTGTGTTCTGTTGGCTGGGGTACTGAAACTCTGTGAAATCAGATATATCTCTTCAGCAAGCCCAGGTGTATAAAGGTAGCACACCTCTGAGTGTGTGTGTGTGTGTGTGTGTGTGTGTGTGTACACACTCTGTTCCCTTAGCTGCCAGGCTGCATCTCTTCCCTGTGACTTCTTCCCTTACTGTCCACTGTTACATTTGTATATAGTGAACAAAGGATAAATGTCAAGGCCCTCTTGGTTCATCCACCTTGAATTATATTGAACAATAGACACAATAGCTAATAAAAACCTCTGGCAGATATTTAACTTGCATTGTAGCAAAATGCTAGTGGGAAAGACATCCTGGCATATCTAGTAAATGTAGGAAAATGTGTTAATATTAAAGAAGCCTCAGGATGTTTGGATGTGGGCTAACAACACTGGTCCTGAAAGAATTTTAAAAAGAAAAAAGGTAAATGTTAAGGCATCTCTCTAACTTGGCAGTAGAACATGCAGTGGCACGTAGTCAACCATAACTTAAAATAGAACTCATAAATTCCAGATAAATTTTAAAGCATCCACTCCAAAAAGTCCTTTCGTTTAGGTATTTCCTTGACTAGAGAGACTAAAGACTATAGATAACACCTTACTTGGTCACTTTAGACAATTGATCTGTGGACAGTGCCATCATTTATCAAGGCCTCCATGTAGGTGACCAATGCCATTATCAATTCATAAACAAAGGACAGAAGAGTATATGCTTACACTAACTTGCATGTGTTAAATAAAAGAAATCATCTATCAGGTAGATTTCCAAAACACTTTATAACTATTAAAAGCTCAGTAGTAATGAGATAGCTAACAATATTAACTTCATTATATAGGTTAACCATGTAATACCAAGTCATGTATACCTGTAGTCAAGTTTCATGTACAACCCATCATGATATCAGCAAGTCAAGTCAAGGTCATAATGATCAATATTCTCAGAGTACTACTGTAACATAGAAATCAAGAAAGAGAGAAAGAAATAAAAGAAGGGAGGAAGGACGGAGAAAGAGAGGAAGAGAAAGAAGGAAAGAGAAAGAAAGAAAAAAGAAAGGGAGGGAGAGGAGAAGGAGGAGAAGGAAGGAAGGGAGGGAGGGAGGGAGGGGGGGAGGAAAAACTTGAGCTAGTATTTTGGAATATATAACCGCTTTAAGCATGTTGAAGGAAACAGGAATTCATCTTAGAAAGAAGATCCTAAACATAAACCAAAAGACAGGATCTAGGAATACAAAATGTCAAAAAAAAGTGGATTGTGGAGGTAATTATAAATACGGTGATATATCTATTATTTGGGGTGGGGGAGGAATAACCCATTTGTTTTATAGTAGCAACAAGCACAGATTTCCAGATAAACTTGTTTCTTGTGAGAAACTTGAAGGAAAGATACATTTAATTTTATAGCCCACTCTTTGCTTACCCTGACAGTATCTATATCACAGAATACTTAGCATTTGCATGTTCTACTTCATTGCGTAGATACAGTCATACATAAAAGAGGTCAAGGAAGCTGCAGAACCATTAATTAGACAGGTGGCACTGAGGCGTCTCGGGGTGGGTACATGCAGGCTAGTTCCTACAAAGGCGGTCCTCTGCAAGTCTTCACCTTTGCCCACTCTTCCCAATATTAACCTTCCTCTTCCATAAATATGACAGTATATAGCCAGTTCCACCAGGGGCCAGTGATCAGCAGCAAAATGTCCTAACCTTCCAGATGGAGTAGAGCTAGAGACTCACGGTATTGTAAAGCTCAGAAAAAAAGAATAGTTGAACTTGAAACATTCTAGAAATATCATGAAAACCTTTCCCTTACTTTCAAAGGAACATTTGATGCCATTTTTTAGAATGAATTTTTTATACTCAAAACTAACAGTGTCACTGTTTTTGCATAAACACCCAATGAGTCCTTTAAACCATTAATTTAGGATCCTTAGTTCAAACAACTTTTTTCTTCACCAGAGTGTTTACAATAAAAGTAAGGTATGGATATGCACACACTGGTGTGCACATATGTATGTGTAAACAAATATACACATAAATGTAAGTTTTAAAATGACCTTAGAACACACAAGCAATAAGCGAGGGCTCTGTGAGAACAGGTTTATTAGTAGTTTTCATTAGAAAGCTCTGGATCAAAATTATCATCTTGTGTCGCTCTTTCCACGCTGTAATTATTTTAAAGTGGAACTGGGAAGGAAATCCAAAGACGAGAAATCCCTTAATTTCATCCATCACAAGAACCATCTTACAAGTATTGAATTCTTTCTAATAAACTGTCTTCTAGCTATCAGCAACTAGCTACATTTGCTGAGGAGTTTGCAAGACAGAAGTGCTGAATATTGGCAATGCTACAGATGCCTGCAGGCTCTGATAGAGATACGTGGCATCAGCAATAAGCACCCACTTGTGTGAACGTAAAGGGTTTGTAAAAAATATTATTATGCAAGATGTCTATCTAGAAAGTATATTAAAATGTCTCACTGTCTGAAACACAGCACCCTGACTAGCATGAGACAGTCCAAGGATTCAACTGCTCCATAAGAAGCCTGGGTCAGCCACCCTGGAGGAGGAGGATGGCAACAGGAAGAAGAGGAAGTGGCCCCTCTTGCTCCTCTCTAAAAATATTTTAGTACCATTGTTCAACCTTTCCTCATCTTTCTATTAGCTTTTGTTTACAAAAGTCTCCACTAGCATAAAAACTCATTTTAGGTGACCAAAGTCAGAGAACTGCAATAGTATAATTTATCAGACTAAAGACTAAAGGATCCTTTACCTACAAGCCCATCTACTCTAAATTTACCTTGAACTACAAGAGTTTATCTCATCCAGTTAACAGGGAGCATCCCTATCCTAATTCAGAGTTACTACAGAAATCTGTTCACGTTTATGATCTTTAGACACCATGGTTACTGATGTCATTTCCCCCACCTAATCCTGGGATTTTACATATCCCAATGGAAGTCCAAAATTAAATTATCTACAATCAGCTTTGCCTCACTGAATACCACTGAAAGCAAATAACACTTTCATTATGCTAATTAGGCTTTGAAATATTTTTATTCTTTAAAAACCCAAAGAAATAACAATTAAAAAAAAAAACCCCTGGATATTGCTGATGGTCTGAAAGTTTGTGTCCCCTAAATTTTCATATATTGATATTCTGACTGCCAAGATGATCTTAGAAGTTGAGGCCTTTGAGGACAGAACTCTTATGAATGGCAGGGATACCCTTATAAAAATCAGTCTCAGAAAAAATATTCTATCCATGATCCAGGCTCTTGTCAGATACCAATTCTGCTCCTACCTTGATGTCAGACTTGCTCCAAAGTGTGAAAAATACATTTCTATTGTTTATTAGGTGACCTAAGGTATTTTACTATAGCAGTTCAATAGGCCAAGATAGATGCTTACATATTTTTCATGGAGAAAGGCCTTCAGAATATGAAAACTAGACTCTTGCCAGATTCTACTCATAGACATAAAGTAACACATCAGACATGACAGATCAGATCTAGTTGTGTAGTCTTTGAACTGAAAACAAGATTTTAATGCTGTGCTACCCAAATTATATTGAATAATGTCCCCCAAATTAATTTCAACTTCACTATATTTTAACAATGTCCTTTGATTATCTATTCCATGGTTTTCCATGCTGATAAGAAAATTAGGCTTATGAGATGTTTTGTTTATACAGACAGTTAACCCACAATTAGGGAAAAAAAAAACTTACTGTGCAGCCAGACTGCTTGGGGACAGTGTCTGTTGGTCACTCACACTCCATAGGTGTGTTGTATTATCACCTACAGCAATAACACACAGGTAAACATTGAATATTTTGTTCCAAGACAGCTTTCTTCTCACTAGAAAATCATTTCAAATCAAATTAATAGGGAAAAGTACAAACATTTAATAAGTGATAGTTTTGTTTTCTGTCCCAGTTAGCTTTCTATTGTAATGAAACACCATGATCAAAACAACTTGGGGAGGAAAGGGTTTATTCCAGCTTACAGCTCCTGGGTCACTGCGGGAACTCAGGACAGGAACTGACGCAGAGACCATGGAGGAATGCTGCTTGCTGGCTTGCTCCCTCTGGCCTGAGCTTAGAGCCTACTTTCTTATATAACACAAGACCACCTGCCTAGAGACGGCATAGTCTTAGTAGGTTGGGCCCTCCCACATCAATTAGCATTAAGAAAATGCCTCACTGGCAAGGCCATAGGATAATTCCATGGAGACAATGGCCCAGTTGAGGTCCCGTTTTTTCCAAATGTGTCAAGTTGACAACTCAAGCTACCCAGTACAAGTTTTGTTGGGAGCATTTAAGATATTTATAGGAAATTGATTTCTATCGATTAAAATAATCACATGGTTCAAATATATGCATTTTCAACAAATTTATCCATACATCACACCACCACATTTTTTTTTGTCCCAAGACCTGTTTTCACAGATGGACTCTTAAATATCATAATGAAGATTGAGTACCATGCAATTTGTTAATAAAATGAAATCACTTTCAGTCTTATGGGTCACTGGATTGTTTTCTTTTTCTTTGGGGCTTAAGTTGTTTAAATTGTAGCACTAGGAAACATTTGCCATTCTTAATCTATAGTTTCTCTTTAAATAAGCAGCCAGTGATCACTTAACACAGCAATGAATGGAAATTGGTTAATGTAAACAGGATTGTGCTGAGTTGTCTCAACTAAGAAGCTGCAGAGTGCAGAAGGAAATTACAAAGTTTGGTGCAATTAAACCATATGCAGAGATCTAATTCAGCATCAGAGCTGCCCCTAGAAGTTAGAAAGGTCACTGATTGGGCTTGGTGCATAAGATGAAAAGTAAAAGAGAAAGCTGGGATGGGATTCACATGAAAAACTGGACATGAAAATTCTTTAAATGGTCGTGACATAAATGAAAACATTATAAATTCATTAAGTCATCTCCTTTAGGAAAATAGCATCATCCTTCTCTTCAGATGCTGTTCATGTCTTAGAAACAGGCCAGACTTGCTTTGGTGCATCATTTTTAACATTGGCCTCATTGCTTTCGGTGGGATGATGTTATCAACTTTCATGGTCCTTCCTTGTTTCTAGACAGTGCATCCGACAACTTTCTGAAAAGGTCCTGATGCACAGCTGTGCAGTCACCCATACTCTTTTGGTGTTCTTTGTTTTATTTAATTAATAAAGAGTATCTCAGAATATAAAATCACCGTGTCCACCTTCTGTATCATTCATTGTAAGCTGGCTTGATCTCTAATAACTGTCAGAGTGGCCTTTTTAGTTTTCCGTTCCATGGGGTGAATTTTCCTGAGTTTCATTCAAAGGGCAATTGAATATCATTGCCCTACTTATAAAGCATGTATCAGCAAGTTGAAAGACCAACAATGAAGATGCCCAGAATAAATAAACCTAGTTAATAATGGTAATACCTATTACTTATTGATATCCATACATTGAATAATCAAGGCTAGAAATGAATTGAGACTAGCTTTTTCAATGGAAAGGTAGGCAGAACTGTGTTTCCAAGATCAAAGCATGCCAATTTTGAACTTCTGTGTGATGCTCCTGGCAACTTCATTGGCATTTGTACACTCTCTGGTTATGGAGTTTCTCTTTTTCATTAAGCTATTAAAGTGGGTAACTAATAGAAATTAACTTTATGTTATCAATGAGAATTGACTCTGAAGTTAAATAGAAGTTTTCCCCTCTGGCCACTCAGGGTTATAACGTATTTTGGAAGAAATACTCTACTAAACAGACCTAAATGAACTGGAAAATGTTAAAATCTTTAAAAAGCAAGTTTTATTTCTTTGATTTTTGTAGAATTAGGCATTTTTTAAAAAGACATCTAGATAACTTTTATTCATTACTGAACTTTTTTTATTATTAATATGTTGATTAGCACACAAGGAGTGGTTTTCATGGTGGCATTTTCTTTTTTTATATTTATATATATTTGGGGATGGGGCTCAAACATGCCAAGATACACGTGTGGAGGTCAGAGGACAACACAGGAGCCAGTTCTCTTCTTCCACTATGTGGGTTCCAGGAGTCGAACTCAAATCATCATGCTTGTCAGAAGCATCCTTACCTGGTGGGTCATTCTCCTCTCTCCCCTGCTTGCTGGACCACTTCTCTAGTCTCCCCCTCTGCTTTCAATATATACATGTTCCATTACCTTCTCTGATTCTCCCACCCCTCCCTTTAGAGCACTCTCTCCACTCTTATTGTCTCTCTTCTACTTACACACACACACACACATACTCACTCACAAATTTAAATGCAGAGTCCACATTTAAGAGTGCACATGTGGTATTTGTCTTTTTGAGTCTGGCTTATTTTACTTAACATAATGATCCTCAGTTGTATCCATTTTCCTTATATTTTTTACATCTGAAAACACCATCATGTATCTAGGTCATATTTTATTTATTCACTCATCTGTTGATGGACATCTAGCCTGTTCGTATACCATAGCCATTGTGAATGGCACAACAGTAAACACAGATATGCAAAGATCTCTGTGGTATTCTGGGTAGAAGCCAATAAGGATTTTTTCAATGGCAAGCCCCCTGAGTGATCTTGTTGAATTTGTGAATTTGCAGAAGAGCAAATGCACATGATTCACAAAGCCAACCTCTGTTCCTAAAACTCACTCTTTCTAAATGGAACCACTAAAACTTATTTCCTGGGAATCAGTGATCCCAGCTAGAGTATGAATAGAATCCCTTAAAACGGAAATTTAGACAACCTTCTTCCCAAGAATTCGTTGGTATGTCCCTGTTTTCAGGGCTGCTGAGGAGGCTTCTGAAGGTACACAAATGTGTTCCTAATTCAAGCTGGATCATAGACGCACCATGAGGAGCAGGAAGTGCATAGACATCAGGATATATCGAAGGCTAGGGGATGGCTATGAAAACGTGTCATGTGAGAAGAAGTATGACATGTCAAGCTACATCCCATCAGTGGCTGAAGATGGGAACAGAGCTGGGGTCTGGTGGTAGCCCATACTAGCACATCCTAGTGAGAAACTATGGATTCAAGTGCTTTTATCCAAGAGTGAGAGAGAGCAAGAGAGAGAGAACATGAGTGCTGCCATCTATAAAAGAGCTCAGGGGACCTGTCTGGAAGCTAGACAGATAGACAGATCCAGGGTGCTCTCTTAGACTGCTTGCCTGCTGACTAACACCTGTGAAATGCTCACATTCCTTTTGTCCAGTTTCTTTGGCTGTGAAATGGGAAAAATAGCTGAATATCATAGAATTATTTTGATAATAAAAGAAATTTTAGGTAATAAAGCACTTAGAGCTAACACAATAAATACTATTATTTCCTCATTTTGAAGAGTGTTGCTGTGAGACCTAATGGGCCAAGAAGCAAGGCAGCCCATGAGATACTACTCCCTAAGTGGAAAAGCACGGAGATGAAGCACTGGGTGACCCAGCCAACATGACGGGTCCGTACTTGTATCCAGAGACTCTTGTGTAGTTGAATTGGAATTACTGGTTCAAGCTTGAGTTTCCTGACAGATTCCCAGAAATACCTATAGCAATTTTTCAAAGGCTATTAATTTCTGTTCAAGCAAGTAAAGGCATGGAATTAATGACTAGTGGAAATAGACATGAATTAGTAGCATTGCTACCTTCAGTCTGGTGAAGTCCCAAGTGCATAACTTCAATAATAAAGAAGAATTAGGCCCATGAAAATTTGTAGGTAAAATTACCATTTCTGGTTGTATTTCCTTGTTCCTTGACCATCCAATGGCATGCTTTAATACTTGTTAAGGTCATCAGTGCAGTCATAGACATAAATCATGGCCATTGTTAAATATGAAAATACAGTAACTGAATTATGCCATTCACCAGGAAAAGGGTTTTACTGTCTAGTTATTAAGAAGTACTGTTTACTTTTTTGGATTTTAAGGCACAGATAAGCTTTTTTCCTTTGGGGGAAAAAGTCTTAACTTTATCACTTTGCTTCATATTAATTAAAAGGTGTAAGTCTGAAGATGAAAAGAATGGTTAGGAAAAATGTGAAGTTCTTAAGCCGTTAAAATGTAAATATGAAAAAAGCACAGAAGAAATAATTAGTTTGTTCACACACTGACTGGTCTTGTGGCCAGGACTTTTAGAAAAGGAAATCTCTTCTGATGTTGATCAAGATAAACTTAAGGGCAATCAATCTTGGAAGCTAGTCACTGATTCTATAACTGTAGATCTAAAAAGCTCTTGACCAACAGAATCTGACATCTAAGAGTGCATTGGATGCTCCAGTAAGAATTCTTCAAAGACTTCTCAAGCCTGCTTTTCACATAGAAACTGGCAAATTGAGACATAATGGGAAGTCAGCTTTTCAATTCACACCCTCAGAATGCTGACTTTATAATCCCAAAGTAAAAGTCTACATAGCTAAAAAAAACTAACAAACTTAGAAAAGAAAGCATAATTCTAAATTCACTAAGAAGAGGTAAATGTTATGTGTTTACTTGGGAAGTGGGGATTTATTCTCAGAGTTCCAAACCTGTGTGTGGATGTGTCTGCATAGACACCTGAGTGCCTCCATGTGATCAGTAGATAATGACATTGTATATATTCAAAATGTTAAAGGTGACATTTTCAGACTCACAGGCAACATGCTACCCTTTGTCTTACTGGGGGAACTAAACTTTACTGGTCTATTATTTATGTATTTTCAAGAGGTTTGTTAAGAACATTTTTTTTAAATCAAGTTTAGAAATGGGAACAAAAATCTTGCAACTCAGTTTAGGATTTTGTTTCAAAAAAAAAAAAAATCTATGAAATCTATTCGTTGAGGCTCACTCCCAAGCATAAACTTAATTTTTCGAGCTAAGAGATCTCATGTTCACACAAAGAAAAACCCTAGGAATGCACACCCTCTTTTTAACCATTGCCTCCTTTTCCCACATCTCAACTGGAGACATAGATTTACAGAGAGTGTTTATCCCCACCCAAGAATAACACCAATTATACCTGATTGTTTCAGTCCCACTGACTTTTGTTTTTGATGGGCTTTGTGACGCTGAGTTTAATACAGTAGGCAGGAAATATAGTACCTTGAGCTGGGGAATCCAGAGTGTTAAGCAGGTGTTTAACAGACTTCTGGAGGGTATTGAATCCTTCGTTAGCTTGAACACGTGGCTGAACCTTCTGTACTACCAGCAGCACCCTAATGAGTGGAAAAACAATTAAACCAGACTGTGTTTCAAGATTTTCAGACAGAAACAAAAGGTTATTCAAGGAGAAAATGGCTGCAGTATAGAAAATTATTCTTATAACATAAAAGCAAGATGCTGCCTTTGTAATTTAATTACTTCATTGTCTATTCATGCACAAAATACCCCCAAATCGTTCTTGAACCAGAATAGAGAACTTTATGTTTCCAGAATTTTAAGGACTTAGTCAAGACCTTGAAAAAGAGAGCAAAGGTCTCCTCAGGTTTTTTTGGTTTTATTTTCCTTTTAAGACTTTCCTGTTAATGTGTTTAAGAAAAACAACTTGCACTAAAATGATACCTTCTTTTTTAATTAAAGGGGAAAATTAAATGTTAGAAAATGATTTTCTTTAAAAGTCAAGCTTAGTCAACAGATCTGGTTTCAGAAATAATTATTATTTAAGCATTTTTTTGCGTATTAGTATTTTGCTGGACAAATGAGATGTTTAAAAAAACCAGAGCTTGTGCTAATTAAAGACTGTGTTCTTTGTCTCTCAGTTGCACACAGGCATTGCTCCAAAGGCTGCTCAAAATTGATACCAAAACTAACTGGCACTGTCTTTATTTGAGTCATGTAACCAATAAGATGGGCAGTCTACCCTGGGGCTAGACGATCAGCAGTCACTTATGCCTGAGTTCATCCCATGCTTTCAAACAACAGCTAATTATCCAAGAACTGTCTTTTTTCCCTTTCATGCTCATTAGTACATTTTAAAAAAGAATTGCAGCTACTGTGCAAAAATGTCTGAATTTCACAAATACTGTGATTTATGCCAATAATCAAAATTGAGTCAGTCCTTTAACTTGAGCAGTACTTCAGCCATCTACTATTGTGGAGTTGAATATAGTACAAATTATTACTAGATTTTCTTTATTAAGTGTCTCAGGAAGCAGAACATTTGCTCCAGCACTCGATCCAATCTCTGATTGTAGACTTTCATGGTATGTTACAATATTTTTGCAGTCTTTCAACATTTTAACTAAGATCATTTTAGTTTAGTACCCTAGGTATGAATGAAAGCTAAATTTTAAAAGTGTATTCTAGGTCATTTCTAGCACAATAGATAGATGATAGATAGATAGATAGATAGATAGATAGATAGATAGATAGATAGATAGAGATGTGTTTAGAGAAATATACATAAATTATAGATGCATATATTTCAAAAATTTGATTCTTCCATGAGTTCATGAAGCCAATTTGATTTGCCCTGTTTTGCAGATGGGTAGAGTTTTTAAAAATTAAATAACTTAGCAAGGTTATCTGTTTAGTAATAAGTTGAGCTGGGGTCTGGCTAACTTCAAAGACTATATGTAGCTTCCGGCATAGAAACTGCCCCGGCATGGTGGGGAGGAGGAAGGCAGAATGTTTATACATATAACCACAGACATTGCCAACTTATCACCCCAATTGTGCTCGAAAGTCTTGACCATAGATGTATGGCTGTGTTTCTTTCATTTCTTCCTTATC
>NW_008360326.1:1054310-1060850 GCF_000622305.1 Nannospalax galili
TTAGACAAAAGTATTAAAATCAGAACTCAAAGAGATATGTGTATTCTTATGTTCATTTCAGTGCTATTTTTACTTACCTAATGGAAAACAATGTAAATGCTTGTTGAGTTGTGAATAGATGAAGAAAACGTGATATATGAGACAATGAAATAATTTTAAAAATCACAAACATAACACAAATTCCTCAACATACAACAACATGGATAAACCTTAAAGATATGCTAAAGAAATAACTAGAGAAAATGCTACATGATGACATCCGTTTGAAGTACCTAAAATAGTTACATTCATGGAGCCAGAGTAGACTGATAGTTGCCAAGGGTTAAGGGGTAGGAAATGAGTATGTGGGCATAAGGTTCTTGCTTAGCAAAGTAGATAACCCCTGGGTTCTGGAATTAGGAAACCTAGGTTCAAGTTCTCTTAACTGCATGATCAGCAAATGCTTGGTATTTGTGACCCTTTATAGTTGAGAAGAAGGAGGGGGAGGGGAAGGGGAGAAGGAGGAGGAAGCTTCTACAAAGTTTTAAATCCTTATAACATATATACCTAACAGTACCATCCTCATCTGTCAGCTTAGATGGACCATTTATAGCTAGATGACCATGAGGGAAGTCCGTCTCCTTTAGGTGACTTGGAGTAAACTTTAATACTTATTGAATAATGTGAAGCAAATCCAACTAAGATAATTTATTCATAGGTAGTTTAATGACACATGCACAGAGCTCAGGTTGTATCTGAATGAGCCTGGGTCACTGATATAAGCTGGTTCTGGTTTATGTCTCCTTCCTGGAAACTCAGGGATACCAAGTAGTTACGCATTGAGGGGAGTGTTCCTCTTTATTTCCTCTTGGATGCCTGATTACCTCTATGAGCATACTTTTCTTAACTGACACACTCACTCTCATTTGCTAAAATCTACAGCACGATGCTCAAGGACTATTTGTTCCTGTTAAATTACCTACCTGACAGTAATTCTCACAGGAACTCTTTTTTAAAGACTTCTTTGTGAAGTCTTTAACTTTATCCATTTAACATTCCATTTTTTTACCTGTTTGCTTTTCGAAGAACATCAAATAGATTGCTCAGTGAGGTATCATTCTGAAACACATCTGGGAAACTGGAGAGAAGCTGCCACACTGTCTTTTCCTCCTGTACTTGTGAGAAGAAGGATAGCACTTTGACCAGCTCCTGAAAGACTATCTTCTGGTTGTTGGGGTCACTGGACATCTTCAAAAACAAAACCACAGAGAACAGACTTCAACATTTATACTCACATAGTTTGCTGTCTTTGAAAGACTGGAAGAAAAACCTAGATTTTCACATTCACAGTTCTTTCAGATCCTTACTCAGTTTGAAGACATTTTTCCTTGGAAAAACTGCAAGTATCTATCAACATAATTAGGTTTTTCCTTATAGTACCAGATGTTGGCATATTCAAAGTTTGATTAACAAAACCGAATTCATGTAAAATGTTTTAAGTTAGATATTTGGAAATGAAAGTTAACTTTCTAAGACAAAATTAGCTTCCAAGTAACGTTTTTCACCTTTCTTATTACTCTCATAGGCGACACAGGCATATCGTCCCCATATCTTTTACTAGAACAAAAAGCACATATTTTTGTGGAAATTCCTTAAAACTAATTCATATTGAGAGATAACCAGGAAATATAGTATATATACATTCATGACACATATGGTATTTATCACATGTAGACAAATATTCACAAGTGTGTACTATTAGAATTTAACAGGGTAATGCAATAAAATATTTCCAAAATTCTCTTGCAATGCCGTGGACACTGGTTATAATGAAGGTTTGATGGCAATGAGTGGATCTACTTAATAATCACAACCTGTACTATAAACAACCCAAACGAAAACTGTGAGTTTTGACTTTATTTTAAATCATAGGATCCATCTCATATTTTGCAGAAATATTTCCTTAATACAGTCTCACCTAAATCAGTTCTCTTTATAACTCCATTCATACTGGCTACGTTGACCTTCCCATCTGTCTTCATCTGATTGGTTTTGAATGGTATATTTTTGGCCACTCAGTCCACTCTACATGACTGCGAAGTTGAAGTAGGAAAATTCAACCACTGAGCTACAATTGTGGCCCTCTGACACATTTAAGGAGAGCCAGAGCCTCCTATTGGACTTGGGTCATTACAATAGTGTCTTTAATCTGGTTTTCTTGGAAAACACAAATTACTAAGAGGTACTTTTTAAATTAAAAATTACTTTCATGTGAGTTTTCAGCTTTCTACTCTGTCTGCTTCCTCCATGCCTTCCCACCAAGATGTAACCACAAGTCCAAATAAGCTCTTCTTTCAGGAAAAAAATTACTTTCAATAAAATTTAGAGAAGCAAGAGGAAAATGCTAGAAGGCATGTTTTATTTATTCCTGTCCATAGAATTTCCAAAGAATTCTGATTTTTTTCCCCTTAAATATACATTTTAATGACCTAATCCTTAAAAATGCCCAAACACTCACATATACTTTAAACATTATTTAATCTTTTACAAATTTCATACTATTTATTTTTATTGTATTTAGAGCCCAAATCTGCAGCCCCCTTACAACTTCACAACCAATTTCATGTACGCTAACATACATACATATATATGTGTGTGTGTATATGTCAATAGAGTGAAATTTGTGTCCCTAAACACCCTTCAGTGTAGGTTCATCTATTGGAGCCTGATTAACCTACTAAGCGTCTCACCCTTAAATGAGACTGACTTCCCCATGTGGGATTTTGTCTGGCTTGAGCTTAGGTGTGACTTGTGCATGCCATTACCATTGCTGTGAGTTCATATTAGTAACTGACCAGCTGTATGGTAGAATTCTGATTTTTAAAAAATCTTTCATTAAGAGTGTTTGAGATATTCTGTATAAAATACACAAAAATTCAATAAAAACAAATTTAAAAATTTATTATACAAAATGTCTTTCATTACATGTAGGTTTAGTTAACTGTAGATTATCGGTCTCCTATATCACCATTGTCATTTAAGACTTCCATACACAGATAGCCATTAGCACCTCCTGTTGAAATATCACTGGTTCTATTGTGTAATATTTGGGGGACAGGGATATACTATTTCATCAAAATTCATATTACCAAAGTAAGTTTAAGGTCAGTGAGAAAAATAAAAAGATAGTACTTGTTATTCTAATTTCTGAAAGTATATGAGTCAGATAGTTTAATTATTAAACTTTCATTCTAGCCTGCAAAATCTCACTTCCAGATCTAGGGGAAAACAATCTTTATTCACCACAGAGCCAAGCCATATTTCATCTGAGCTGTATGCACATTAGCCATAAAGTAATATTTCAAGTTCAATATCAAATAATTTCAGTCATGCACATTTAAATGATAAATGAACATTACTTAACATTAAATATTGTATACAAATGTCTATGTGAGGGGAAATTATGCTGAAAGTGAGTAAGTATTCCAGTCAATATTTCGCAGTCCATGTGAGCTATGAACTTGCTCTTTAATTCATCATGAGTCACTTTGGGGATCCAAGAGTGGAAACAATGCCCCTCCAATTGTGTATGGGATTTGGTCACATATTTTAAAAAACCTACAGTTACCTGAGAGACCAGGTCTTTTAGTTCCTGGAGAGAAGACTCTAAAAGGGTCATGTTGGAAAAGCAAAATCTGTTGAAGACATTTTTCCCTAGTGTGATCCAAGAGAAGATATCCTCAGCAGTGTCTCCTGGGTAGTTCTCACAAAGTTCTTTCCTTATGTCTTCTGGAGTTGAATTTTGCTTTAACAGCTAAAAAAATGTGTGTGAGAATAAAGAAGTGGTGTTAGTAAGTATAAAAGCTAAAATACTTTCATCTTCCAGGCACCTGGCCTAGCTTCACAATAGCTATTTTGAAGTCCTGCATTATTAAATCAATTATTAAAATTACAGTAAGATACAATGAGTTTGCCCATGGAAAGTGGTGGAGAAAGAGTATACGTGAATAAATAAATTCTTGTCATAGTTTTGATTTAAATGATTTACATTTTGTTTGTGTGCCAGAACCCTTTTCCTATCTTTGACCAGAGAACCTAAGCGCACCAAGTGGTTTCTGACAAAAGTCTTCATGCATAATAATCATAATCATTCTTCTTAAGCATTGAGAAGCAGAAACTTAGGTGCCTCAACTCCATGTTTTTCCTATGAAACTGGTCACGATCTTCAGAAGATTGTCAAAAGACAGAGCTTCAAGATCTATTCTTAGGACAAATTGTGCTTATTTACAAAAAAAAAAAGGACTTAATGGGTTATGTTTTCTTTCAATCTCACATACGGAAAGATAAAAAGAAAAATGTATGAAAATATGTAAGTTTTTATAATTACAACAAGCTAAAATTGGAAATAATTTTCACAAAGGAATCATCATAACTCTCCTATAACCCATGGTGCTGATCAATTGCAGATGAAACACTCTTTTCAGCCCTGATACTGATCACATTCACCGTAATTAATTTATCTATTTACAAAGCTAACTACACTTAATTACAATACTCAAGGGGATTCCTTAACAGTTAATTCATATAACCCTTTGAGGTGAGGGCCAATTTCATCCTTCCTGTAAATTTGCAGCACAAAATCTACACTCTGCTTTCCAGCAACTCAACTTCTACATATAATAGAAAAAGACAGGATGCACTAACAGGATACACTATCCGTGCTAGGTCTTAGTCATTCTTCCACATCTCTTTTCTAACATTACATATAAACTCAGCCCAAAGTGATTTTTCTACACATTCCTGCAAGGATTGCAGAAAGTAGCAAAGAGAAAGAAAGGACTCAGGGAGATTGCTGACACAGGCATCAGTGTGTCATCCTAATTCTTACATCCCTCCCCTGTTCCAGCTACTCTAAAAATACATATATATACACATAAAATTCATTTGGGGCCTATCTCCCTGGGATATATGACTCTGTGCTGCCTCACAGAACTTTAAAATTTCATTCCTTATGAAAAAGAGAACTTGGGAGTTTCAATACAGTAAAGTAGTATTTTTAAGAATAGCATTTCTATCCTACATGTCAAAAACTTTACCTGATACAGTGCAAAACTCTTTTCCAGGAAGCATTATAGGGGCAGAAAGAAATAGGACAGATCATCCTTGTGTACACACTGGCCCACGTTGAGGAGGCTTTGGACTAGAATTAATTGGGAATGCTGAGAAAGTTCCAAAGCTACTTAGGGAGCTTTAAAAATCTCACTTATGACATAACACCAACTTTCAATGTCTAGACTATACTGAGCAGGGAAGTCTTAGATCACAGCACACAACTGTCAGAGTTGGCATCACCTCAGCGAGATGGTGCCCTTTTTTGGCATTTATTTCTGTGTAATTTTTTTTGTTTATTTACATGACTTAGTTTAATAAGATGCTTCAATTGCACACAATGGTCACTACTGAAGTCATAGTAAACAATAGTGACTAGGATTACTGGGAATGAAGGTCAGAGACAGGTCTCATGATGCAGATGGAAAAAATAATTGCTGTATGGATAAATTATTTAGTTTGTGTGTGTGAGAGAAAGAGGTAGAGGGGAGAGAGAGAGGGAGAAGGAGGGGGAGGGAGAAGGAGAGAGAGAGAGGGAGAGAGAGATAAAGAGAGAGAAAAGAAGGAAAAATGTTGGACCATGGAAGCCAGCCAAATAGCTTCAATACATGAACCAGGCTGGTTGAAAAACAGCAAGAAATGGGCATTGTAGTTAACCACAGAATAGCTGTTCTTCCCTAAAAGCACTGAAATCTAACACTAACACACACACACACACACACACACACACACACACACACACACTACAGCTTAGCTTAGCTTAGCTTACAGGTTGCCAGCTCACACTGCTTATAAAAGTGTGTTTATTATCTTGCAATCTGGGAAATCATAAAGTAGATGATCTCTAGGAAACAAAGAAATTCATAGGTAAGCTCTCTAAAAAATGCTAAGGAAAAGGATTTTCCTACTTAGGGGAGAAATTTTCCACAGCTCTAATTTGTCCAAAGACATTATTAATATGGATGAGACAGCAAATTAAGAGTGTTATAGCTTCGTTTTTTATTTCCTTGCTTCAGAAAATTGAAAGATCACATAAAATACCACATTATTTCTTACTAAGTGAAAACCTTCAGTTCAATTAAGGGACTTACTAAAGCAGTAAATAAATGCCCAAGACTTTAAGGAATTCACAATGTCTTAAAATTAAGCTATGATTGAAAAGTGCCTAGGAAAAGAGCCTGCCTGAGCTAGCACTTAAATGGGGAAAATGGGAAAAATATTCCAAGCCCCTTCCTGCTTGGTAGATCCCTCTATTAACCTAAAATGTGTTTCTTTAACTTCATTATCCATTCATAGCAAACCCAAATGAAGTTACCTTTTCCAAACCAAGGATGTGTGTGAGCACTTCACTGCCATTGAAAGTTTCAGTGTCCATGTTTTCCAGATTAGAACTTGGAATGGGAGATACTTTAGCTGTGATAGAAGAAAGGACAAATTAGAATTTTAAACACA
>NW_008360326.1:1060889-1065440 GCF_000622305.1 Nannospalax galili
AAAAACAAAATAGAATTTTAAACACACACAGAGAGAGAGAGAGAGAGAGAGAGAGAGAGAGAGAGAGAATAACAAAAGATTCCACAGCTATCCTCTGTGCTTGCATACACCTCTCCCATGAGCCTTTTATGCTGGTAAAATGGCAGATTTCATGGTTTTTTTCATTCCACATAAAATTGTGATGGTTTTTGTCTGCTCTCGCCTTTTTTTTTCCTCCAATCATTTTAATGCCATTTGCTTTCACTCCAGTTTGTGTCATTAAACTTCATCACCAGCATTATTGCCCAATAAACAGAATCGCTCCCGTGCAGGCCTGGAGAATTGAGGCACCCCCCTCCAACTCCACAGATCCATCATCTCCAACATCTGTTCCAAGGATCGGCCAGGGCACATCTGGTGATAATGGTCTTTCTTGTTAATTATCCAATTGGGATTCTGAAATCTGTTTAGGATCATAAATTCTCTCTTCCCCAAAGTAGTTTCTGAATGATATTTCAGATCAAATAAATGGGATGAAGCAATTAGTTCAGACTACAATATATTCTAATTAAGAAGTTCCCAAAGTGGGCTTGTCTAGTACTATTCATAATGTGATAGACTTTTCTGAGGATGGAGTATGAGCTAGAAGTGTGCATTCACACGTATGCCATAGACATCTAGCAAACAAGTACATTGGTTTTTACAACTATTAGGCACAAGTATTTGTTATCATCATGACAAAGAATCTTAGTATTCAAAGATTCCAGTAACCCATTTCAGTAGGGCCGAAGCTTTATTTTAGAGTCTATGGGACTGAAAATTTTACCATCTAATTCCTCTAGACCCATACAATCTACAATCCATTTATAAGATAACTGGCCAGCAAGAGGAACATAATCTGCAGGTTCCGAGCAAAGCAAAGCTTACTGGACCATGAGACCATGAGTTTATTTCTACTGTGCTTTAACCTACTCGGCCAAACATCCACAGATCATTCATTGCAGAACATTAACTCTTCAAAAGTATTATCCTTCATGTTCCTAAACATTAAGCCATAACTTTGCCATTTGGTTTAGCGACTTGCATTCAAATGCCACTTTTTAACACAGTCTTAAATATTCAGATATGCCCCTTCTTTCCCTCAGATGATCAATCAAATTCCATCCAACATGCAAGAAAAAACTAATATATCCCCAGTCCCTAAGGCACTGGGTGCATGATAGCAGGAACCTAATACACATTTGTCAAATGAGCGTAAAGCAGTCCTTTGATTTGAGGGTTTGGAATTCTAATCAGTGTTCCTTCAAGGCAGCAGTATCGCTTGGATGTGAAACTTAGGAACTTGTTTGTTTGTTTTTGTTTTTGTTTTTTTTAAAGAAATAACTCAAGAAGGTTTAGGTGCAAACAAATTTGAGGGTTGCTGGCCTGATGTGGAGCATGTACAGAATCAAGCTGAGGCCTGGAACCAGGCATTATGGGGAAGGAAGAATCATACAGCTCAGAGAGCACTGGCTCACATCCATCCAATACCAACCCCTCTGCACAACTACAGGCCCTATGCTTGGGCTTGTTGGGCTTCATAGTCTTTGCCTGTAAAATGCAATTTGTACAAAATTTTGAAATACAAACTATTTTTATTAATGTGCTTTCTGTTCACCCCAATCTCATTTAATTGCAGACCAAGTCCAGAGTCAATTCTGGGACATGGTACAACTCTCAACATCTAGTCATTTGCTCCTATAGAGCACTTCAGTGAGAACTTAATTTATAATTATTCTGAAGAAATTTGCATAATTATACTCAGGCAACTATAGGGAATACTTGGGTCTCTTAGGGATTGTCTAAGTATTCCATCTTTTTTTGAAAATCTGAAGTATAAGCCTTTTAAAGATTAGACCTGTGCTGACTGCTCCAAAGGTATATTATAAACTCTACAGGAGAGAAAAGGCTTACCCAGTGATGTGTGACTTTTTTCTGGAACTTGGGTGCTCTGGAGTGATAAATTGCTGTCCCTCTTCAGGTTGGATGACTTTTTCAGAATTTCACTAGAGAAGAAAAAGCAGGAGCTCTATAACTGCATCCACATTAATTTCAGTTAGTAAAAACAATGTATTATGCAGAAAATTCAGGAGTTCTCCAAGGACTTGCAAATTTTCACATACTTTTCAGGATATTAAGAGATGAACCCACCTAACCATGTACCAATGAATATACAAGCTTTCCTACTGGATGAACTTTTATTCGGTAATAATGAACTAGCTGATATTTTAAAATAGTCATTTTTATTTTAATATTGTAGAAAAGAAATTGCTTGAATAAAGCATTAGAGTTAACTACTGAAATTATGGAGGCTTTTTTCTTTAAAAGTTGACAGATCCCCAAGAGAGAACAGTCTGGTGATCTTATGGAGACTGAGAAAAAGTCTGTTTATTTGTCAGCAATGAAAAGAAAAACAAGGGCTGGAGAGATGGCTCAGAGGTTAAGAACACTGATTGTTCTTGCAGAAGAGCTGAGTTTGAATCCCAGCACCCACATGGCAGCTAACAACTGTCCATAACTCCAGTCCCAGGGGATCCAACAGCCTCTTCTGACCTCCATGGGCATTGCAGGATGTGGGTGGACTTACCTACATGCAGGCAATACACGCATACACATAAAAAAATAATAAAATGTTAAAAAAAGAAAAGAAAAACAAGTTTTCCGGATTCAATTATGGATGGCATTTTGATTCAAAGTAGTACATAGAAGACAGATTCAAGGGGAAAAAGAAAAGATAAACATTTAATGACTATCTAGCATGTGCCAGGAACATACTGTGACTGATGTCATTACAGGTGGCACCAGGTATAAAAGGAAAGCATTAAGCCACATTTTCAACTGAACCAAACATGTCCATGCCATGATAAAAGCTTTGTGGTGCTGGTAATTCCTGCACAATATAATCACACTAATTTTTGGAAGAAAATATTACTGAACGTTCTCATTGTTTAGTAATCAACTTTTCAAAAAAAATGTGTTCCCTAGGTTAATGAACAGTAGCAAAATGGAAAACAGGTATATTACCTTGCCTTTCATTCAGAAAACGGGACTTGAACCTAGGGCTTCATGCATGCTAGGCAAGCATTTGACCATTGAGCTATAACCCCAGTACTCAAAATGTAGATAATTATGTTTTTTAAAAACTGGATACAGCTGAAAGAAATTGCCTAAAACAAATACGTACATTGCACAGATGAACTATCTGGATCTGAATAATTTTCTAAATTCTTGGACGTTGGTAATTTTTTTTTTGTAGTTGTTTATAAACAGTGTAATTAAGATGCATAAAAATAGCAAGAAATTCTACTTACAACTGTGCTTCAGTTTGACTTCTGTTTTATAAACAAGGTCTTTGTGATTTATAATTGGGACAATATGTTCAGTGGTAGTTTTTTGTTTTGGAGTGTTCTTTTATAAAAATGATAAGAAAAGGTAACATTTGTTTCTTTTCCCTAGTGTCTTTCCAATATTCTCCTTAAAATGTACTGGTTGCTCCAAAAGTTCTGCATTCCTAATGTACATTTGAATTATTCATGACTATGGCTATATTCCCCTAAATCTTTTCACATTCCTTATGCTGACTATTTGGATGGGAAAGCCATTTCAGATGAAAATAAGAACTGACCTGAACCTTTTCCCTCCTCTAAAAAAAGAAGTTTTAGAAAGTTTGAAAAAGTTGATTCACTTTTTTTCCCTTGACTTCTTTTTTCCTGTTCAGCTTGTAACACTACGAGGAAGACCACTGAATATCAACACATTTTAAAAAATAAAGAGAAAAAAACCAACTTCCTTCACAAAAATTTTAAGGACCAGGGACAGCAAAAAGAACCAAAGATAAAATGAGAGAAATCAAAACAGCAATGAAGGAGTAAGAGAAATAACCTGGGTAATAAAGGAGTGGGTAGGAAGCGGGGGGGAGAGGAAGAAAGGCTGTGGGAAGCTAATAAAGTGCTTCCTCAGAGCCCAGCTACTCAACTTCTCATGTTCAGGCAACAGCTCAAGACTGTTCCTGTCAGGACGATAATTCCTTCCCTTCCCAACTGTCCCTCACTCAACCAGTGGCTCTAGAAAAGGAGCTGAGGAAGTTCTTCTTTGGGGAGGACCTCCCCTGGTGACAGGAAATGTACATGATGACATGCCTGCCCACATCCTTTTGTGCAGCTATACTTCCTCAAGCACAGGTAATTACTTCTATAATCCCTCTATTAAGCCACTACAGTAGCACAGAGTGAAGGCAGTCTTCCTGAGTAGCTGGCATTCAGAGATTTCCCATGATCAGGATCATGAGAATGTGTATGCTTCTTAGTGTGGTGGGAGAGGAAGGACCCTTTGCATTTTGTCACATAATCACTTTGTATATATTTAGATCCCACAATTTCTCCATGGAAGTTGTGACATCATGGAGAGCAGGGAGAAGGTACCATATCTCATTCAACTTTGCTTTCCCAGCATCTAGCATAGTTCTGGCCAGTACAATGGATGGGTGATTAAACAAAGAGATAATATTTCTGGGAAGTAAACTCTGGAGATTAT
>NW_008360326.1:1065507-1069234 GCF_000622305.1 Nannospalax galili
GTATATATATATGTATATTGCTGGGAAGTATACTCTGGGGATATATTTGGAATTTTAGCTCTGTCTCTTCCTAAAAGATGTCAGCCATTGTTTTTCTCATCCGTATATTAGAAGCAGGAACACCTAGCACAATATGAGGTGAATGAGCTGAGTATCTGCATGGGCCTCTCATCATAGGCATATCCGGGTTTTCAAGCATCATTAGAAAAGCAAACATCTCCAGAAATGGCATCACAGACACAGACACATAATCTTACATTTCACTTACCAACACTTATTACATTTCTGTTATGTATAATTATAATTGGCCTATCAAATAGGAAGATCAGGAAATTCAACATATTCACAGTAATAGTTAAGCAAGAGCATGTAGGGGGATGATAGCAAAATGTGACAAGGGTTGCTAAATCAGAGTGATTACTGGTCACTTTTGTAGAGCAAGGTCCTTAGAATCACAACCACAATCCAGTCTCTCCATACTTTATTTTCCCTCCACTGTTTCACTAGGCCAGTCAGTGACTTTCATCCAAGAACACCTTTACTTGACTCCCTCAGAGGATATTTGACAATGTGTAGAGACACATTCAATTGTCACAATCGAGGAAGGGCACCTAGTAGGTAGAGGTAAGTGTTGATGCTAAATACCATACAACACATCAACAGTGAATTGTGTGTCCCAATTATTAGCTGTGTCAATGTAGAGAAACACTACACAGACTATGACACTAAGTGTGATTATTCAGAGATAACTCATCTCCATTCACATTCCCTAGGACCAACTTAGGAGACTTACAAATCCTATTCAGGATCTCTGAATAGCTATAATGAAGTCATATAAAATCTATCTCATATTAGATATCTCTGGGAGTACATGAAAGCATAATGCAAAACTTAGATGGCTTCTGAATTTGACACATAGACCCATCTGATTCCAAAAAATTCAACTTTGGAAGTGTGCCAAGAAGGTCTGACTCACATCAGCAAGTAATCTCTGACATCATTTGATAAACCTTTATTGGACTGAGCTGCATGTACAAGTACCATGGAGTTGGCAGAGGGCTTTTTACCTAGGATGCTGGGGATGTAGACTTTATTTACCCCAGTGGCATTTATGGGGTTCTACTTGGAGTGCAATTCAATAAGAGAGATATCTTGTATTAAAAAATTCCACTCTGCTAGGATTAACTTAACCCAGAATAGATTTGACTTCTCAGACATGTCTACCAACACAACAGCTATATTTAGGAAATGCCATATATATATCTCGTAAATTTACCACTTACACTGGGTGTCAGTATTTCCTTGAGAGGGAGGTAAATACCTGTATAGGTGGTATCCGTGTGTGCCATGGTAAAGTCTTTCTATAAAAAGAATCTCTACTAAGAAAGAGACATATGGCAAATCTTGGAAAGAAAATTCTGACATTCTTTGCTATCTCTAAGGGTTAGTTAAAGTTTTATAATCATTTTTCCTCTTTTCCTCTGAATTATATGTAGTGACATCTGGAAGGAAGATGTGCTGAAAACCAACTTCTGATCATGGTTCCACATGCCACTCACCACTGACTTTTAACTGCAGAAGGACTCAGGACGCTAGATCAGTCATAGAGGTCTTTTCAGTATTTAATGTGGCTGTACTTCCTGGCTACCCCCAAGCAGAGGTCATTCACAGGAAAATGCTATTTTTTAAGTATCTCCCTGAAATCATTCTGACTTCCATTCTGTAAGGGCTGTCCATGCTTTTGATATATTCCCTATTTTTTCAGTTTCAAAACATATCTCTTCTCGGTAGCCCAATTATAATCAAAATTTAGAAATTCCTTAATATGTTGATCTATTCTAGTTTTTTTTAAAATCCATTGGAAGGACTTTGGGGTTATAATATGTAAGCAGAACAAGGATGTTTCTAAAAGCTTTTAAAGGCACTGTGTTGAGCAGATGAGGAAATGGTACAGGGTGGATAAGTGTAAGGGACATGTGGAACAGAGAAGAGGAGCCAACACAGTGCCTTTCCAATGACAAGTGCAGATATCTTCTATTCAAATATGAAGCAGGCAGGTTCATTCTGTAACACTGTGAGAAAATTCATAAATTCTCCATCACAGTCAGAAGCAAAACTACCTGCCTATTTCTCCATGCCCAATATGCCATGACTCTATCTACTTTATTTTTCTCTAAGCTCTGGGATTCTTTCTCCATGGTTTATCTTAAACACACAGTCACACCCTGGTAGTCACACCCTATTTGCCCTTAGTGACTGAACCCTTGCTCTTATTAGTGTGTGTGTGTGTGTGTGTTTGGGTGTGTGTGTGTGTGCTGGAGCTCAAGCTAAGGGCCTTGCACATGCCAGGCAAGTGTGAGCTGCAAACCCAGCCATTCACGGTATATTCTCAAAGACCTCTGAGATAACTTTCTTGACATCTCCCCACCTGAATCGACTTCTGCTCGAATAATCCACACAATGGTAGGATCTGTACTGCTCAGGCACAGCGTATTAAGGAAACTGAGTAACTACTTACCATTTATGTCCACTGTTCTGGGCATAGTGGGAGCTGAGAGCAAATATTCATCACACGTACCCTATTATGTGATAATCTTACTATGATTTTGTCTCTCTGACTCTTTCCTATTAGGTTCCAAATTTTTTACTGAGCATGAGATGTGCCTTATTCATCTCTGCATCTACAGAAACTTATACAATGTGTAGCACATCGGCATAGTCCATGAATCCTCTCTGAATGGATGGACCATTTGGCCTGGGTAGCAGGTAATGATCCTTCCAGTTTCTTTTTGGAAAAATGCATTTTAACCTGTCTTTGTATACACTTCTAGTTTGAATGGCTATGGTTTGAAATCAAAACAATATAAGAACTATCCATCCTATTTCACCTTTACAGTCAAATGGAGAGAGCTACCTGATTATATCCACATGTCTCATGCTTCCAGTATCTTCAGATTAGTTGCTAAACTTCAGTTCTATTTTCTGGTGCTAAAAAAAAAACCCTGAATAAAATTGGATTAGCTATTTTTCAAGTTCTGCAGGAGTCATCCTATAGGAACAGAGGCATGAATTTATAAACCATGGGTCAGGGAAAAATGTGAACAGAAACAGGGTTGGAGTTCACAAAGGCAGATCCTCTCTCCCTAGGATCCCAGGAATGCTGAATCACTTCTCCAAATAATGACCCAATAAGCTCTGGAGGGGGGGTGATCTCGGCCCTGCACTGACTATGTGAGCAATGGCATGGGCCAGAGGTTCCCACTGTGTGATGTATTCTTAGAAGCTTAGCAAGGAGAAAGGACAAGGGAAGATCTGTGATGTCAAACTATCCATTGTACTAAAAAGCAAGAAAAGCATAAATGTAATCATTTCTTTTTCTAGGCGGCTAGTCAGAGTTGATGCTGAGTTCAGGGTTGGATTTTTTTAATCCCTTCATTCTGAAGCTAATGCCTGGAGAAGTATGAATTTAATGACATAAGACTGTGCCAAAAGCAAAATCACATCAAAACACTTAAGCCACTGGCCAGTCAGTAGTGACTGTGGCATGATAATATCTTTCAGAAGAGCATTCTATTAAAGGAAACAGGTTTCTTTTTTTTAAATATTTTTAAAATTTTTTTAGAAGAATCATTTCCTTACAGCTTTAACATACTCAATAACAGTTTCCAGAGCAAAGATACATCTCTTTCAAAAGTGGCTATAAAATTGTTAGGTTCACAGTTGAATT
>NW_008360326.1:1069578-1118666 GCF_000622305.1 Nannospalax galili
TGGTAGATTTCAATGGCAATGTTTGTCACCTCCACTAACTAACATGATGTAAATTTTTATGCTTCCTCCTCAAATATAATTAATTTTTAAAACTGTGTTGTGTGTGTATGTGTGTGTATTGCACAGAACATCCCAAACCATCTTATTCATCACTTCCCAGATGGCACCCTCCCATAGCCTCCCTCCCCTAACTAGAGCCCTTATACTCTATTATCCCTGCTACTGTTCGCTGTGTTATTGGCACCCCAGCCATTCCCCACTACTTCTCCATCTGGTGAATCTAGTCAGCCTATCTAGAGGTCTTTGTTTTAGGAAGGTCAGCTGTTCCTCATCAACCAGTTGTCAATATTCCTTTGGATAAGATTGGGGTCTGCTGTTCACTTTCCCAGTTCTATGCTGGATTACTATCTGGGTGTCCGTTGGGCCACTCTGGCCTCAAAAGAAGGTATCTCCTATCTGGCATTGTTGCTTGTTATGTAGCCTTTAGCCATACATATGGACTCTTAAATTATATTGGACCCTTTAATCTTTGGTTATACTTTCCTTTTGGGTGTTTAAGGCCATACATTTGGCCCAGATAAACTAATTTATTTTTACTCTTAAGGTCATTTGAGGAGCTGCTCCTCAGGGGTCACATGGGCTTGGGAGGAACCCCTGGCTCCTTTCTTTTACCAGTTCCATCTATGTGAAGATAAGTCAAAGATCCTGCTCAACCATGGTTGGCTTCACTTGGAAGCATGGAGGAAGTGATTCCCCTGTGTTGGCCCTCCTCTTTGTAGACTGGACACTGGTTCAAGTCCATCTGGTAGGGTCTCATTGGCCTCCTTGATCAAGAGGACAGGTGACCCACCACAATTACAGGACATTTTGAGAGATGCTCATAGTCCCCTGGAACTAGTCAACCTAGGAGGGCAAGGAGCAAAAACTGTCCTTTATGTTCCTCTGACCAAATTAGCAAAGGCTTCAAAGTATGTCTGTTAAACATCCAAGAAGGTTAGTTCCACCAGTCTGGTACTTTTAATTACTGTGTGCCGTGTAGATAAATCTTGGGCAAAGACCAATTGTTCTCAGATAAACCTTGCCTAGACATATATTTCTTGATCTGGATGAGAGACCAAAGGTGTTGCTTCTTTCCTCACTTAGAGAGCAGAAAAGGAAGACTGTTTGGTTTTTTAACGAGGCTATGCTGTTGAATCTTCCTTCACCAAAGGGAAGCAATTTAGTGGAGACGTTTACCCAGTAACCAGGTGCCAGTTTCATAGCATGACTGTATAAAGCATAAATTTAATAGTATGGTGAGAAATATCATTAATATGATTTTATTATTGCACATAATTTTCTAAATTAAGTTCCAGTTACTTGGTAGTTCAGAAAAAAATACTGACTATACAGCAATATACAACTTAAACTAGACAATCTACTTGCAGTTTAGAATACAATTTTAAAAAACAGACATGACCAGCTGTCGTCTCACACTACCCCATGAATTCAAATCTCTATACTAGTACACAGGAAAATATTCCTTTGAGGAAAAGTGTATTATTTGCACACCTCCACCATGGGTAGGAAAAGCCATAAAAAAGAAAGTCATAACAAATACACCAATAATCCAGGTGGAATTAATACAATTTATAAATGATGCATATTATATTTCCTGTATCTCCTCCAATTCTTGGTTCACAAATACCCATCTCAAAGTGAACCTGCCCAGAAGGCTTCCTTCCTACCACAGCTGAAAGCTCTCTTTCTGCTTTAAACGTGGAGAATGTATCACTTAAGTATCTTCTGGAACTTATTGCTGTAGCATCTTCTATGATTTTTATTGGTTTAATATTTTTTAATCTTTTTCTTCCACAGAGCATTTGCACAACTCTTGCTTCACTCGTCACTCATGTAGGGACACATAGACTATCAGCTCTGCAAGGCCAGTCTTCCTTCCATCTTCCCTTTACACTGGTTGCACAACAGCTGACTTTAGTGTCCTTCTAGAAGAAATGCATGCCACTGCTCATTGGAATAAAGCTGTACACGCCTAGAACCGGATGTTCTGGTAACTGTGTCACTTCCCTGCCTAAAACATTCTGTAGCTTCTCACTGTGCTCACAACACAAATCCCTTACCCTTCCCTTCATGGTCTATGCTGTGTGGTCTGTCTCCTGTGTTCCTTTCCAACCTGTTCTCTGCCACTTTGAGTGCCCCCCGCTGTGCTCTAGTCTGATCAGCTGACAGTTTTCTTCTCTACATGGCCAGGGTAGTCCTACCTCAGGATTGTTCGCCTGTGCTCTGCCTGCAACACTGTCTTCCAAATGTTCACATTCTATGGGGTTCCTCCTTGCCTTTATTGATCTCAACCCTTCAAAGGTCACCTTCTAGCAGAGGCCTCCTCTTATCACCCAACTAAATCCCACTTTTTACCTTCTGCCTCTTAACCTACTTAATTTCCTTCCAAGCACACTTATCCTTAAGTCGTTATGCTAGCTATTCAATTGTTCATCTTTTAGAAGTGTGGCAAATTTGTCTTCTCCACCCCTCCGTATCACAGTGCTTGGAATGGTGTCTGGCCATGGAAGCATCTCTGTCATTATTTGTTGATTAAATTAATAACCAAAGAATGAACATCAGAGTTGTTCTAAGCACCAAACCCAATTAACTTACTAGAATAACAAAATCAGTAGGAATTAGAAACCTAACACAATTATGTGTTCTAAGTTGTTTCCCATGACAGCTCTTGACTTGTTTACAGCTTATGCTAAACAGGTTGTAGCTGCTCTTTCTTAAAATATCAGTCATCTTAGCCAATAGCCAAAATCATGCTGATAGTGTTAAAGGAAAAATTGTGCTACATGCCAAGGAATTTAATATTCAAGTTCGAGAACCAAATATTTCTAATCTTTTCTTCAGAGAACATTTTAAAAAATCTCTAACAGTGACATTACAGTTGACTCCAAATGACAATATTGGCCTCAGTTCTGTTGAGAGGTAGGTTCCTAGGCATCTCTTTAGGATTAGATTTCTTGGAAGAAAAACTGAGGTTGTAAATGATCATGCTGTAAATGGTCTACATTATCTATCTTCTTTCTTCAGCTGTTTCTCATGCCACAAAATAGAACATACATTAACCCCACTTAGAGGTTATATTGTTTAATTATGTGTACTTTCAGATCTATTACTCTGAATTTTGAAACTTTCAATTTCCTTATTTTCATACTTGGTTTTCATTATGTCTGAAAAGACCACACAAGGTAATATAAATGTATCATTCTTCCTGGAGATGCGGCTTTGGCATTCACCTTACATGTGTGATTGATCCATAAGGCAGCTGTGACTGATAAGGTTAGGAAGATAGAGGATCTTTGAGGAAAGAGAATAAAACTTCACCACTCATCTTAAAAAGCAAAATTTGAGTAACTGACTCAAAATAGATTGTGCTCACTCTCATAATGACAGTGGCTTGTACTTACCTTGCTCTATCATCTTCACATCTTTACACCATAGACATAGAAATAAAGTTGCAGGGGATGGAGAGATGGCTCAGCACTGGCTGCTGTGGCAGAAGGCCCAGGTTAGATACCCAGCACCAGCATGTTGGCTAAGAGCCATCTGTAACTTCTGTAATATCTGACCTCTGCAGATGTTACACAACACAGGTGTACTTGCATACATTCAGGCAAAACAGTCATATACATAAAATAAAAATAAATAAAGAAGTGTTTTGTTTTTGGTCTTTTTGAAGCAGGGTCTCCCTGTAAGCCCCAGCTGTCCTGGAACTCACTATGTAGACCAGGCTGGCCTTGAACTCACAGAGATCCGCCTGCCTCTGCCTCCCAAGTGCTAGGACTAAAGGCGTGTGCCACCACGCCCAGCAAGAAATGTTCCTTAAAAAGCACCACATGGGTGTACTTACCTACTGGCAGGCAATACACTCGCATACATAAAACAAAAATAATACATGAAAATATTTTTAAAAAGAAGTAAAGTTGCACATATTTACAAAATGGCTACACGGGTTATCTCATAAGGAAAAAAATACTTGATCTTTCAGAAAAACTCAACATACATAGAAGTACCCCTACCTGTCTTTAAATAGTGTTTCATTAATCCCCTTCCTTCGAAGAAGATCTCGTGGCCCATAGGGTGTGTCTTTGCATTTAGAGTCTGTGTCACAGAGGAGGGTTTGTAAAAATGGGAAGAATCCAGCACTTGGAAGGTTTCGTGGTGCGAGGTAGCCTGGAATTAAAAAATAGTAATTACATCACTATGACACACATACATGGAAAGGGAAGAAAGTGTAATAATAACTCAATTTCATGAAATTACCTTTCAGATAAGACCATATGGGATCTCCAAATTGGCCCCACTTCTGCAAATATCATTGGCCATGGAGTAAGGGCAGGCCTGGGGGTGTTTTATTTAACTTGATTTTATTAGGTTTGCTAAAATGAATCAAAGGACTTTAAAATGTCTGTTGCCATATGGACTCTTCTTTTTAGATTTATTTCAAGGAAATCCTTAAAGGTAGTTTCAAGAACATTTTCTAGGCTGTTCTAAAAATAAATCAGTACTAGGCTGGAGAGATGGCTCAGTGGTTAAGAACATTGGGTGTTCTTGCAGAAGACCAGCCCCCAAATGGCGGCTAACAACTCTCCATAACTCCACGGTATCTGACACCCTCTTCTGTCCTCTGCAGGCACTGCACGACACAGGTGCACTTACATACATGCAGGCATTATAGTCAAAACACATAAAATAAAAATAAAAAATTTAAAAACCACTATTTCCATATGATAAAGCATCATGTAGCCACTGAGAAAATCAATTAACATGGAAAATGTTTATGATGTATTGCTAAAAGAAATAGATTAGAAAAAAATTAAGTAATATGAACAGAATATTCCTAATCTTTTAAAAACACACAATCACTTACATATTAAAAACCTGAAAGATCAGACAAAAAAAGTTTGATGACTTTAAAATTGTTTGATACATTTCGAAAACATGAATTTCCTTTAGTTCTTAGTGACTACATATTACCTTTTTCCCCTATGCTTACTTTTAAAAAAGATTTATTTTTATTATTTTTAATTATGTGTATGTCTGTATGAATGTGCACATAAGTGCAGGTGTCCTTGAAGGTCAGAGGTCTTGGATCTCCTGGAACTGGAGTAATTGGAAGTTCTGAGCTGTCTGACACTAATGCTGGGAATCAAACTTGGATTTTCTGCCAGAGCAGTAAACACTCTTGACCACTGAACCATCCCTCCAACCCTATGTCTACTTTTATAATCAAAATGAATATAGATGCAGACACTGATAAATATTTTAGTCTCTTCAAATTTTAACAATTAATTATCTTATCTATGCAACTTTTTTCTTTTCTCCTGTCCAAAAAAATATAGTAGTAAACTATCATCAGAGAAAACAGAAAGCCTACACAATGGTAGAAAAGTCTTTGTTGCTATGTCTCGATAGTGGGTTAATATCTAAAATATAAAAAGAACTGCAAAAAATTAAATACCAAAAGCATAAAACTGCTCACCAACAAATGAAATGAACAGACACTTTTCAAAAGAAGAAACACAGATGGCCAAAAATTGGTTTTTTAGTGTTCTATACCCTTTAGCCAGCAGAGAAATGTAGATTAAACACACTCTGGGATTCTCTCACACCCTAGACAAAATGACTATGGTCAAGAAAACAAATGACAAGTGCTGGAGGGGATGTACACAAAGAAGACCATCAATCCACTGCTGGGGAAATGAAAACCAGTTGTAACCACTATAGAAATCCGTATGGGGGTGGTCTTCAAATTTTAGAAATAGAACTACTATATGACCCAGCTACACCACGCCTGGCTGTTATACCCAAAAGACTCTCTATCCTACCACAGAGATGCTTCCACATTCATGTTTATTGCTGCTCTGTTCACAATAGCTAAGAGACAAAGCCAGCCTAGACTGCCACCAACAGATGAATGGGGAATGAAACTGTAGCATACATACACAAAGGAATTTCATTCAGTGTAAGAAAAATGAAATTTGCAGGAAAATGGATGGAATTGGAAAGTATTATATTAAATAAGTTGATCCTGTCTCAGGAAGACAAAAAGTGCATGTTCTGACTCATATGTGGATCCTAACTTTAAATTTGTATGTATGTATGCTGTGAAAGTGGGTGTAGACTATTAAAGTAGATAGGAAACTCAGAGGGGAACAAAGGGTGCTGAGAAGGAGGAGGGGTGAAAAGTTACTGCAACATGAAGACAGAGAGGAGGTACCACCGGGAGAAAGACCAAGGGAAGGAGTGGGGCAGAGAAACAATAACAACAAAATTTGTTTAAAATGCCATAAGAAAACCTAATTATATGTTATCGAATAAAATTTAAACAATACTAAGTGACATGAATGAATATGCAGATTTCCCCAAAAATCATTCATGAAAAGCAAGAACTGCAATGGTGACAGTTTTACTTTAACCAGCGCTCTATAAAATGTGACGGCTGACAAGGTGATTGCCAAGCTATGGGAAATAAGTCATTTCACAATTAAGTTTGTTATTAAAACATTAGCATCTTTTCTGCAAGAGACCATGCAGACAACGAACAAGCAAACAGACAAACAGGTTTCAAAACTATAAGGGACTCTCAAACTGAAGACTGACAAAGAAAGCCTTAATTTCCTCAGCGCTGGTCTGTTTTCATTTTAAAGAGAAAGAAACAAATTTAACGGGAACAACAAAACTACATATCAATGTGTGAGCAAAGACTGTGAGGCATGGAAACATCATTCAGAAAGAGAGAAGTGGAAATAAAAGGAAAGGGCCACAGGAACGTTGGCCAGGAGAGTCATGAGAAAAAAAAAAAAAAAATGGAGAGACTTTGGAGAAAGCTGTCCTGTTGGTGGACTGAGGAGCCACTAGCCCAGGAATATGGGTAGCCTATAGGAGTTATAAAAGACAAGAAGGCGAATTCTCCCACAGACAGTCCAGAAGACACACAATTCACTCACACCTTGAATCTGAGTACATGAAAATTCAGTTCTGGCTTCTGACCTCCAAAACTGTTAAGTAATAAACTCTGTTATTTTTAAGTCACTCGGTCTGTGGTAATTTATTATAGCACATGAAAGAAAATAATATAAACACTAATATCAGTAGTTTTGAAAGCTCTGAAAACTCAGAAGAGATTAGACTATCCACTAATACTATTTTAAGACGCCCCAGTTTCCAACACCAGAAAGACTCCTAATATTAAACTCAAATAAAAACTGCAGTGAACCAACAATTTTCATGTCTCTTCCTTCAGTAAGCCACCCAGAGAACCTGCTAGAAGGGGACTAATCAAATTGCCTTTTTAGGCTTTTGTCTCATCCTTCTATAGCAAACTTCTGCCACAGTCAACTTCATACAGCAAGACCTTTATACTCTGTAGCACAAGTTCACTAGTAAGGGTCATCTGCCCTGTTCCATAGATCCCAGCTGTGGGTGCTCACTCAGCACACAGATCTACCAATGAGCTGGTTTCTACTTTATTGCAAACACAGAAAGGCTGATTTGAAAACAGAGGGAGAGAGAAGGGCAGCAGAAACACCACCAGACAACCCCTCTTCTCTGTGCCACTTATCAGCGTGGTGGTGTGGCTGAGAAGCAAAGACAAGTGATGTCACAACCAGAAGAGAGGGCTGCAAGGAACAATGTCAAGGGAAGAAGTACCACTTTGCATCCAATGTTACCTTTCGTGGAGTTGATTTCAATTTGAAAATCACTTGAGAGGAATTTGAAGGAATTTAAACCTACAACATTCTTTGATGCAAAAAAAGGATAAGCTTATTTTTGTAAGAAAATTCATCCCAGGTTTTCTTTAAAAGTAAGCTCCCAGAGTATGGAAAGCACAGATGGCAATACTGTACATGATTTCTGATGACTGGTATGTAAGCTGTCCTAATGGGGCTGTGCAAACGAAGATTCAGCTATAACCAAGTGCCAGGTACAGTGTGTGCTGCCTATGTTATTTACTTTACCTCATCCTTTCAAAACTTTTGTTTTGTTTTGTTTTGTTTTGTTTTTTGAGGCAGGAACTCCCTGTAGCCCCAGTTGACCTAGAACTCACTATGTAGACCAGGCTGGCCTACATCTCACAGTATTGGGATTAAAGGCATTTGCCACCATGCCTGACTTAAAACATTTTTTTTAAAAAGATTTATTTTGTTTTTATTTGTGTGTGTGTGTGTGTGTGTGTGTGTGTGTGTGTGTGTGTGTTTAGCTGTCTGTCTATTATGTATGTGTGGGAGTGGGTGCTCAGAGAGTCCAGAACAGGGCATTGAATTCCCTGGAGCTGGACTTACAGGTGGTTGTGAGCCACTCAACATGGATGCTAGGAACTGAACTCAGGTCCACTGCAAGAGTAGCAAGATCTCTTAACCATTTAACTTTAACAGCTGTGCACCTATCAAGGTGAAGAAGCTGCTGTAACAGTCCTGTATCCCGTGTACTATTGTAGGCATGTAGCATGTTTATATCACCCATCTTTCACTGACATCCATTTCTTTTCTCATGCACACTAACTTTTCACAAAACATGAAAATTCTCTACAACTAACAAATAAGAATCAGAAGGAATTAAGCTTTGCTGTCACTTTCTTGTGAAAAGAAAATGGATTTTTCAGTCTTGTACCCTTCTCAATGATGTGTACAAGGAAGTAACCACCCAGAGAAGTTGTAATAAAACTGTCATGTTTTAAAAAGCTGCTAATTTTAACTTGAACCTATTCTATTCTGAAAGTATCTCAGTTGTGTTCAAGTTCTAAAATAATGTTTTCTTTTATATTCTCCAATTTAGGATGAAGGAAAAACAGAAATATTTCATTACCCTTAACAAAACTTCCAAGAATTACACATAGAGACAAAAATTATCCTCACAATTGAATGCCCATGTTCTCAACCAGAGCTCATGTTTAAGGAAACAGGAAGATCATTACTTTGTGAACTAAACCACAGCAAAACCCACAGGCAAACAGATCTCAGGGTCTCAAGATGTTAGGCAGGATAAAATCCTTGGTACCATGATACCCAAAGATCTTACACCCAGGACAATATCCATGCCCATCTCTGGGGGAAAAAAGAACCTACTGTAGGTCAAATTGACCAGGCTCCAACATAGTCTGGAAGTGGAATGGAAACAGTGGTAATTAAAATCCCAAGGGCCAGTATCTTAAGTTTCCAAACAGTTCCATGAAGATGTAGTAGGCAGCCATCCAGGAACAGACAAGTTATTCTCTTAAAATGAGTAAAGTCCAAACATCCAGCATAGCCCCATTATAATTTGACATAGTCCAATGTTGTTTTTAAGGAGCTGAATCAAATCAAATTATAAGACAACTTTAGGAACACACCTAAACTAAATCAAATTCATTTTTCATAGCCATAAGAAGAAAACCAGGATTATGAAATGATTAGTTCTCAGGATTTTTAACATCTGCTTTGTAATCCATTGTCAGTCAATATGCGTATGTTTGCAGAAAAGGGAGATCACAATTTTCTTTCCCTTACTGCGTCAAAATTCTTATCCAGAATATTAATGTGGCATAATGTCTTTAAAGATTAAAGTAATATTAAAATAACAGCATCATCTGGGAATTTGTTAAATATGAACAGTTTAGGGGCTGGGGATATAGACCAATGGTAGAATGAATGCTTTGCCTATATGGGATGCTCTGGGAGGGAGCAAGGGAGGGAGGGAAGGAGGGAGGAAGGGATAGAGGGAAGGAGGGAGGGAGGAAAGAAGGATAGTTCACCTCCTAATGCAGAATTCCCAGTCAAGCATTCCCTAATTAGGAACTGTGGAGGCAGAGCTCAGCCATCTGTACTAACACTCACTTTAGGTGGTTCTGATACACACCAAAGTTTAGGAGCCCTGATTTTTTTGTAAGTTTCAGATAGTAACCATTTTAGTCCTATAGACATACCAGTACCATCACAACCACTTAATTCTGCAATTTTTAGTTTGAAAGCAGTCACAGACAATGTGTGGCTCCTTAAGCCTGGTTGTGCTCCACTAAAACTTTATTTACAAAACCAAGCAGCCGTTGGCTGGATTTGGCCTGTGGGCTGTGGTTTGCTGTGCCCTGGAAGGATATCTCCTAATATTCATCCTTTCAATCTCCTGGTTTTGTTCTTGCTTTTATTTCTCCTTCCTTCTCTTCCCTCACTGCTCTTAATCTACTTTTCCTCTGTTTCTTACTCCTCTTTGCTTGCTAGCCATCTTCTCTGTTTCCTTCTTTCCTCCCACTTCTCCCTGCTCTTCTACTTCACCCTGTCCTTAACAATGTGGTGGTGTTCCCCAAGTATCCTCCCATTCCACTTCATTGTTTATTTTACAGTGGCAATATTTTCATCTACTTCCATAAGTAATTCAGGACCATATTGCTCATTGGCACTGTCTAGATAAGTGCTGTTTTCCTGCTTATTATGTTCTTGAAAACAGAAATATTAGTCTTTGTAGTAACAAAGCTCTCTCCATTTGACATCGTTAGGCTCCAGAAGTATTTGGTAAGCCTCCTTGGTGACATTTGTAGATATTATAGCAATTGAAGAATTGAAGAGTTTCCACTGTGTTTCTTTGTATTTTCTTCAAAACCAGGTCAGAACTCAACCTTGGTGGTATTTTTATGTTTCCAGGTGAAAAGAATAACTTTATTCCCATGAAGAGATGCATGATAAGTCATGCAAAGAAAATTTGGACTAGAGACATGAGGAGCTATTATATTCAGGGCATTCTCTTTTTCTTAACTTTTGGGACAGAGGGTCACATTGTCAGAATAAGTGTAAGGCCTTCTGGCCATGCAAATGCTGTCTTTTTGTTAAATAACACAAGTACTTAACACCATGCCAAGGGTAAATGGGAGAAGCAGATCCAAAATATCATCTGCAAGTAATTAAATACTCTAATATGATGGATCTCAGAAGTATATTTGTCATACTTTTTGAAAGCGAGTCTTTTACAGCTTTTGAGCAAATTTTGTTCTGTTACATTTTTAAAAAATATTTTATTTATTATTTTTATTTTATGTGTATGTGTGTATTGCCTGCATATACGTAAGTGCATCCATGTCGTGCAGACCCGCAGAGGACCCAAGAGGCTGCCGGATCACCTGGAACTGGAGTTACGGACAGTTGTTAGCTGCCATGTAGGTGCTAGGATTTGAATCCAGGTCTTCTGCAAGAACAGCCAGTGTTCTTAACCACTGAACCATCTCTCCAGCCCCCTCTTAGTTACATTTTTGAAGACATAATTAAAATCATGAATGATATGAGAATTGTTCCATAACATTGCCTGAGGGCAGAGGACTACCTCCACGTTCCTTCACAGGCACCTTCCATTGGAGAACCAGCTTGTTCCTCAAAGGGAGGCTTCCTGTTCTGTTGCTACCTGAAGTTAAACTCAAACGCCCCCTCATTCCAATCCTCCTGAGTAAGGGTTTCACTGCCTATGTGGCTCAGTGAGGTCATAGCTGAGGGAGAAACTGACACAACTCTCAGCCCTCTAAAAGGGATGGTCAGCAAAATTGTAATTTTTTTTGACAATAGCTAAAGAATACTTCAAAGAGGGAAAACTCTTAACATTTGCCTTAACACAGTACTCACTCTGAACAACTATTAAACATACTTGAATTAATGATTAACTTATGAGAGTAACAGGGATGCTGCATGATTTAGGACTTTAGTATAATGTATAATTTATGTTATTAGATGTACATCAAAGTGTCTACTTTTATCCCAGTGTTATAGTAAGTATAGATATGATCAGTTCAATAGATAATACTGCATTGTATTCATATGTCTTATCAAAATGCGTAAACTCAGCTGATCAAAAAAAAACCAATAATCCTCTTCTTGTAGGTCATTAGGTGTTATTATTTTTGAAAATCAAAGCAATACACACTGGCTTCCATAATACTAACCACTAAACCTATATTTACCATCTACTCAGTAAGTATTTACTAGATAAGTACTGTTGCCTGGCTCTAAGTAACGTGTAAAGTAAGGTTCATGCTTCTATTTGAAAAAAGAAAATTTCTATCCAACATTTTTAAAAATGGTTATGATGAAGTGAGGAGTGACAGAGAGGTAAAGGAATGAGCAAGTGGGTGTGAACTCGCCTCATTTTCAACTCCCTCAGAACTTTGGGTTTTTGGTTTTCTTTTTGGAGGGTGAGGGTTGGAGACAGTGTCCCTTGTAGTCTCAGCTGGCCTGGAACTTGCCATATAGACTAGGCTGGCCTCAGTCTCACAGAGATCTGTCTCCCTCTGCCTCCTAAGTGCTGGGATTACTTTTACTAAATAAAAATGGAAATTAAATTCTTTATTTTCCTGAACTGCCAGAAATATTAGATATAGAAAAAATCATATATTTTAAACAGATACCAAAACATTTTTTAACCTTTCATAAACTTTTAAGGGAATTTAATTTATAGCATTTTTCATGAGGCATGTGACAACCCTATAGGCTGGGCAGGGCCAGTGTCACATGCATTTGAAAGATCAAACAAGGTTAAGGTCAGATGAACAATGAATGTCAAAAATACAACTACAGAATATCTGGCAGTGAAAACATTTTGTTCAGCTGAGTTTTAGTACCTCAGAGTGAACAGTCTGAGAATTGGGAAAGCAGGTGTATTTCTGGTTTTGCTGTTGAATTCCTGAATCACAGGGGGTAAATTAACCTCTGTAAATCTCTATTTCCACATCTATAAAATTGAGGATAATGGGCCTTGCTGCCTCACAAGGCACAGGGAAGATTAATTAGATAAAGCTTGTGAAAGACATTATGAACACCGAGCAGGCAGACCGGCAGAAACCAGTTGCTTTGCTTATCTGCCCGCTGTTGTACCATTTGTCTTATTTACCACTCGGTGGCTGAGGCTTTGCTGCTCAACCTGGTCTCCAATCTCTGTGCCCTGAGCCAATGAATGGTTAGGAGTATTGTATGATGTGTCTACCTAGTAATTCATAATACACACCTGCATCAACTGGAGAAGTGTTTCAATTACTGCGTGCTCAGTGGGTGTGGTGCTGTGACACATCCTGCCTAATTCTCCCCAGGCAAGTCTTGCTTCATAAGACAGATGCTTTTCCAAGTTCAAATTCATTGGCAAGGTGTAGACTACAGCTGGCAGTGAGAGCTGAAGCAGGATGCCTAATCCTTAAAGCAGTGGGTAAGGAGGTCCTAGGTTCAAAGAGGTGGCGTTTGGGAGAACTCAGCGGGAGATCACTTGCCTCGAATATGCAAGGCCCTAGATTCAATCGCCAGGGTGCTGTAAACAAAAACTTGTCATCTGCACAGTTCAGTGACTAAGACAGAGACTAAGAACAGACCTTGGACCACTTAGGCAGGTTCTAGGATCATTCACACATGCCTGCGTCCCTCAAAGGGCTGCCAAGTATACAGCCAGACAGTCTGAAAGGCACAAAAGTGTCCCTAGGAAGATAAGCTTTGGAACTAGCTGCAAACAAGATTAAGTAGGAATAGATCCCTGACTCTTTAGAACTTGGACTGTTACTATCATCAGTTTTTAGGGGATTTTTTTTCCCCAGAAAATAGGTTAGACTCAGGACCTTGCTGTCCCTTCAGCTGTTGCTTCTTTGACCTTCAAGTGTATGTTTGAACTGACACTCAGCCTTGGAAGCGCTAGACTCTCACATCATTGGGTGTCCACAACAAAATGAGTCTCTGAAAATCACCAAGAGTCTCTGGGAGTTCCCAGTCCATATCCCGATCTATTTAAATTTTAAATGAAACACTTTGAGTCAAGGCTGGGAGACAACAGAAATAGGTAAGAAGCAGATAAGAGACTCCCAGTGGATTGCACCTGGGGAATTTAAAAAGAAGAATCTCAGGCACCCTATTCAAAATATTCCCACTTGGGAAACATGTTGAGGTCCGTGGCTTATCTTAGAGGCTCTCTTGATCAGTCTAGATAAGCTGACCAGTAATTTGTATTCTTGTTTTCTGAAATTCTCCTTTGAGCAACAAAGATTCAATTTCATTAAAAAAAAAAAAAAATCCTTATTTTAGCCACTTGCAAACAGAATCTTAACAACTATTTTTCCACTCTACATCCTGATTTTCTTGGATTATTTAACCATGACTATGTCCTTTGGCCTGTGGTAGACTGAATTAGGTGGGGTGTACATCTACTGGGTATGACTGTGCAGACGGGAAATGTCAGAGAGGCCTAGTTGGTGCCTGGGGTTGGGAGCCTCAATGGGAAGCCCTCTCCTGAGCTACTATCCCCTCTACAGACCCAGCAGCCCCAGGTTACCTCATCAAAGGAGGGATGCACTGGAGGAAGCTGACTTCCTACAGATCCAGGGCATCTGCTCTGATGCATGAGCTGTGGCTGGAATGGTGATCTACATCAGATTGCCCAGGTGTCCAGGCAGCACAGGCAAAAAGCCTGCTATGGGAGCAGGTAAATGGAGGACTTAATCCCTCTCTCTTACTCTGATCTCAGATCTGATGTTGAGTTGAGGGTGTGGATGCTGATGGAGCATCAGGGATTTCCATAATCCAGGCTCTTGGGCTCAAAGAGTTTAGGAGACTAAACTCTAACTCCCATTCTGGGAGATACAGAATATATTTGCATATTAAAGACTAAAAAGTTTTGCAGACACGAAAACAAAACCTTGAATAACTTTAGTTAATTCCATATTTCTATATGTGATCACAGAATAGTTTTTTCTTTTCCTTTAAAAATTTTTTTTTTCTTTTTCTTACTTTTTAAAAAAGGTAGTCCTGCCGGGCGTGGTGGTGCATGCCTTTAATCCCAGCACTCGGGAGGCAGAGGCAGGCGGATCTCTGTGAGTTCAAGCCCAGCCTGGTCTACCTAGTGAGTTCCAGGACAGATGGGGCAACAGGGAGACCCTGTCTCAAAAGACCAAAAAACAAAACAAAATTTTAAAAAGTAGTCCTAGATAAAGTCCTGGGTGTGAATATTTCATGGTGTACGCTAAGACTTAACCTATGATCGCGTGTATTTCTGCTGGAAAGGGGCCTGATGCTGAAACTTCTTATGTAAGAAAATGGTTTCACTTCTTGACCTTTGAAACTTTCCTGTAAGTGCCACCCCACCACCACGGACCAGATATGGTAATTCAGGAGGAAGCACTTGAGTGCTGTGCATTGCCTGTCTGTGGAAGTTCCTCCACAAAACCTGGGACACAGCTTAGAGACGGGAATTTCATTCTGGAAGGATTTGAGGAGGCTTATAAAAGCACACAATCCATAATGAAGGGGAAAAATAAAGTAATGAGGAAATCAGGAGGAGAGCAAACAAAGCTCAGAAAAATAAATCCAGCTCAGTAATCCATACTGTACCATAGGTCTTAAGCAACTCAAGGAAGTACAGAACTGTACTTCTGGTTTACATCATTCATACAATAAAATAAAAATACATCATGTATTGGGAAGGGGTATGGCTTTTCCTGCACAGGCAGAATCCTACCCAGCAAGCACAAAGACCTTGACTTCACAGCTTCCTCGTGGATTTGTCTCTATTCCAGCACAGGGGTATCACCAAAAGGAACTCACTATCCCAGAGGCTGGTCCTTAATGGGGGTGGGATAATGAAAGTGTTTGCTATTAAGAGGAAAAGATGGGTTTAGGAAACAGTCCGGAGGGTAAAGTATTTGCCATGTAAGCATGAGGACCTGAGTTCAGTCTCCAGCACCCATGTAAAAAGCCAGGTGTCATGGCTCTTGTGTGCCATCCCAGTGCTAGGGAGGCAGAGACAGGAGGGTCCCCTGGGACTTGCTGGTAAGCCAGTGTAGCCAAACTGATGAGCTCCAGGTTCAGTAGGAGATATTGTTTCAAAAATTGTGAAGGATAGTTGAGGAATACACCTGATGTTGACCTCTGGCCTCCATACATGAGAGAGAGAGAGAGAGAGAGAGAGAGAGAGAGAGAGAGAGAGACACCAAGTGCATTTAGTGGTGCTTTGTGTATATGTGTTTGGGCTGACCATTAGGAACTGGATAACCAATCAAGGAACTGGTCACTGGAGGAGACAGAGACAGAGACAGAGACAGAGACAGAGACAGAGAAACAATAGAGAGAAACTAGACTCCCTGCACCACTTACAATTGGATTGTGGCTAGCTGGGGGCACTGTCATAATGCAGGTGGGCAAGCAAATAGTTAAGATCTTGTGAAGTTAGGAGTATTCAGGAAAAAACATCCTTGCCAACTTCTCCCCCAAATCATTTGGGTAAACTAAGTTATGAGTTGTCAGGAATTACATATTGGCCAAATTTTCAGAAAATATTCCAGTGAGCTCTGATGAACAAAGTGCCAGGTAGGAACAGGAGTTAAAAGCATCCTTCAAGTCCTAGCTTTGCAAATGATTTATGATGCAATGATGACCCACACTGTCTTAAGTCCATTTCTTAACTTATGCAAGGAAAAAAAGTATCTGGATTACCTGTCCATCATACTGTTGTAAGTAAAAGTCTCCTATAAAAAAGGAGATTAGCATGTTAAAGCATTAAGCACTTAACATGAAAATTATGTTTGGAAATTAAAACATGATTTCAGTAACCCATTAAGAATAATGACATGAAGGAAAGAAAATCAGCACTCATCTGCGTATGTTTCTGACAATGACGTTTTTATTTGGAAATTTGAGTCAGTTGCTGTCACAGGGAATTTTGTGTCATATAGTGTAAAATAAAATCTGAGGACATATATTGCTGAGATCATTGTGTGGAGAAAACAATAAAAGCCCCACAAGGCACATGCTTAGTAACGTCTTTCTAATCAGCAGATGGTGTGTTCACAGGGGAAGCTCACACTCTGGTTAGGGATCCCATCACTCCTCATCAGCCTGGGTAATATTTTGGTCTTTGGTATTCATATTTTGTCCTCTTACAAATGATACGACTGACAACCTGCCAATGGAAAATGTGTGTCGCAACCTTTTCCTTCACGCAGCACTGCTGACAGGTAGTAACCCCAACATCTTGTTAGACTTGGCTTTTCTGCTAAACCAGAGATTCCTTTACCAAGACCCCTGCCAATCGGGAGAGACAATTTATGAGATCTATGGCTTGCTTTGTAACACTTGGTATATCACTGGTCTCTCTCTGTCTTGTCTCTCTCTCTGTCTCTCTCTGTCTCTCTCTGTCTCTCTGTCTCTCTGTCTCTCTGTCCCTCTCTCTCTCTCTCTCTTGCTTGCTCGGTCACTCACTTGCTACCTTTTCTCAAAGCCATTGTCTCATTAAAGGGGAAAATATAGAGTAAAATTCCCTAGTGGTATTTTTGAAAGTTATACCATTCAAAATACATCAGGTTTTAAAATTGGCACAGCAATTAATAGTTTCTCTTTTCCTAAGAAATGTTTTTGCTGAAAAGGAAAGACTTCAGAGAAATTATAATCAAGGTGGATGTGGTTGCACATGCCTTTAATCCCAGCACTCGGGAGGCAGAGGCAGGCAGACCTCTGTGGGTTCAAGGCCAGCCTAGTCTACATAGTGAGTTCCAAGTTAGCTGGGGCTACAGTGAGAAACTGTCTCAAAAAGACAAAAAAAAAAAAAAAAAAAAAAAGAAGAAGAAGAAGAAGAAGAAGAAGAAGAAGAAGAGGAGGAGGAGGAGGAGGGGGAGAAAGAAAGAAAGAAAAGAAAAAGAAATTATAATCAAGAGATTCCATTTTACACCAGTCAGCTCTGATATAAAAATGTGACAGTACCAAGTACTGACAGGTCATAGAGCAGTGGGAACCTGTGTGTTATGTAGGAAAACTTAAACTGGTGACATAACTGTGAAAGGTACTTGGGCACATTTATCTACATTTGAAATGTGCTTGATTCTACAGATAGACCCTAGAAAAGTACAAGACATATGAGAGGCTGACTATCACAGTTACTGATGATAAACTGAATAAAATGTAAATACCCGCCCAAATAATACAGATAGATTGTGGTGTATCTGTGCAGGGGATAATATGACAAATATCAGTGGAGATAAATCGATAGAAGGCAATGTGGAGGAAAGCATAATATTGAGCATAAAATGTGTAATGGAAAAGTAGGCACAAATGCGATACCATTTCTATAAAGTTTAGGAACCTGCAGATAAAGTAGCCAGGTGCATAAACTTGTGGGACCAAAACAGTATGAGAATGTTCCATATAGAATTGTTGACAACAGTTTCCTTCACTAATAAAAGGAAGGATGGAGAGAAAAGGGAAGAAAATGGAATCTGGGAGGTTTATATAAGGGCCTCAATGATAATATTTAATCTCTGTTAAACAATAACAAAAAATTAAGTCCAATATAGCATGAAAATGTAAAGGGATTGGTAAGGCTGAGAAATGGACACGTGTTATTTTAATAGTATTTGTGTATTGTTTTTATGCTTGCCCATGTGTTCTAAATATTTCATGCTTTTCTTAATGATAATTCTAGTATATTTAAATATATTAGAATTACACCAGACCATTGTTAGACGGTTTTGGTTACAGAAGAACCAGAGAAAGTTCATTACCAGGCAATCTTACCTACAAGACAGTTCAAGGATAGCTTTGTTATAATGCTCTAGTTAATAAACTCTATCCCCTTGTGCAAATCTTGTGGAAAACTCATTGACCTTAACACTTTGTTGTTCTCATATCTGCCTTCCCTGTTTATTATGATATTGGCCAGGATCTCTGTTCCTAAGAGGAATGGCTAATTCAGAGCTCATTAATGCATGACTCTGAACTGTTCATTATATGTCACCACTATCTTCTTTCTGTTGAACATTATGTGCTACTGTGCTTAATTAAGGCCTTTAAGAATTAAGGCTTAATTAAGGCCTTTAAGAATTTGTTCAGATCCTTCAAAGTTTTTATTCTTGGTAAATACATACCATTCGTTTTCATTATTTCTAAATTATTAATATGTTTTTAACTTGCTTCTAAAAGCCAACTCATTGTTCAATCTGAATGCCTATCTCAACCGGTTATTGAAACTCTCCTGATATAAGACCTTTCATCTACTTTGAATTATATCCCAGGATACTGGGGTTTTCTGACACAGTATTATGGGATGATCACAAAAATATTGCCAATGACTAGCTTTTCTTAGCTACAAATATCCCATTCCTCCTTACAAAGAAATTCAACGAACTAGAAAGATACAGTTTACTACAACTGATATAAGTAAGCTACCTGGGAAGTCAGTGCTTCTTTATGCTTTTTTTATGCTAAAGGGAAAACATTCCTAAGGTGAATTCCCAGAATCTCTCTCCCATTTTAAACAACAGGTTAGCCATTAGCCATCTGGCAGTTCTTCAAATATATTCTCATAAATAATGACAAGTGATACGGATTGATAAGTGTTTTGATTTTGTTCTGAAATCTCCTCAGACTTTTTCAAAGTGAAAAATCAGGAACAGCACTACCACTTCATCCCCCTGGACTTCTATGGCTTTTGCTGGCAAACTTGGGTCAGGGGTCTCCACCATTCCATGGAGAATGTACTGGAACACCATGTGGCATCACATCGACCTTTGTCCTTCTGCACTGTCAGTCTGAGAGACTACAAATCTAAGAGACTCATCTGATTTCACCCTATGGATGACATAACAGAATTCTTGTTATGATCATGGATAAACGCTTTCATAGCCCTTTATACTTAAAGAAAAAAGAAAACCTCTGGATCTTACACAGTCCCAGGTAACAGGCAGTCTCCTTGTTACCCTTTCCTAGTGAAATATTGCCCTCATGTGTGTCTGCACCACAGACACAGCATCATTACTCGTTTAGCCATTCGATTCAATCAAAGAGCATCTTCTAAATCCATAAAATGATCATTTCCAGAAACGAGAATTATAACTGTCTCTTCAAGGAGACAGTAGAGCAAGCCCCAGTCATCCCATTTTTATTTGGATATAGGCATTATATCTACCTAACACAATACCCTCTAGGCAATGACGCCCTCCCCGCCTCCTTTGTATTCTAGCATTTCCCTTCTAGGATTAGACTTCTCTAAGGAAGCAATAAAATTAAATCCTATCTGCAGGCAGAGTAATTGAAAGATACTGCTGTGTGAATTGGCGAGCGCACGAGGTGAGTCACGCAGTATATTTTCCTTCTTCCTTCCTGTCCTTTTCGTGTCTGTTCAGCAGAGTTTGTGGCAGCCCCAAAGCCTCACACAAGCATATGCTGTTATTCTCTGAGCCTAGTGATGTGAGGAGGAACAGAAGGCTATGAAGCCATCTTCCTGTGCCCCATCTTCAGAGATAATTGACACTAAAATTGCACCCCTACACCATAGGTCAAGTGTGAAAGAAGCAGACAACTGTGCTATAAGGAGAAAATCCTGGGATGGCCTCTTTTCAGGGAAAAAAATAATGTGACCGACTCTATGGAACTAAAGGATTGGAACCTGGACGTTGACGCACTTCCTTTCTGACTTTGCAGGAATAAAGGAGGTAACTGAGAGGACATTACTAAATAGTCAGTATTCAGTATCACAATCTGAGGGCCAGCTCTGGAGAATATTGATGAATTATAGAAACGAAGTAGGGACACTATCTGAAAGTTCAATCAGATCTCCATTTTTCAAGTGTCACAATAGGTATAACTCCATCCCTGTCTGCTCAGGATGTGTAAAGGCAGTGTGAAGTCAGGGTGAAAGCCATTAACGTGTTCCGGTTCAGCTTCTTCCTTCCCTCTCCAGTGCCCTTCTTGCTTTTTATCACTCAAGCTGACAAAATTGAGCTGCCAGCTTTTGCCTATTGTTCCTACGGCAGTCATAGCTTCCTCCATAAGCACCAGATTCCCACTGGTGAAACTGTACAGTTCCTAACATCATGTTATTTAATGCTTAGGGAAAATGAGAAAAGGCTTTAAATTATAGGAAAATGACTTCCAACGTTAAAACATGCTGATAGAATTCAGGAACAACATAGAAAGTTGAAAGGAAATTAAATTTAGACAAACCAATAGAATTAATATCAAAATATTGGTTTTAGATAGATGCACAGATCATAGTTCTGATTATATTCCATATTCCCATACGTGATAGATATTGTCTTCCATTTATATGACAATGATAACGAGAGGGGTTTTCTTTCTACTCTTTATGATAATTGGGAGAATCTTGCATGCATTTGAAAATCACATTTTACATTTTCAATCCCACACCATTTCCCACTGGTCTGCATGAAAATGGGGTCTATCACTCATATTCTTTGCTGTAACTTTAAAATTCCTTTTAAAATATAAAGTGGATGGGTGTTATGATGCATACCTTTAATCCCAGCACTTGGGAGTCAGAGACAGGCAGATCTCTGTGACTTTGAGGCCAGCATGGTCTATATAGCAAGTTCCAGGTCAGCTAGGGCTACAGTGAGACCATGACTCAAACAAACAAACAAAATAACCCTCTAAAATAAAATATAAATAAAAAGTGAATACTTATTTTAAGAGGCAACTGAAAGAGTCAGAAATGTATAAGTATTTCTCATAGGATGAACATACATTTTTTAAAGGTCCAAAATGCTTTGACTATATCTACATATTTATAGGACTGGAGAGATGGCTCAGCCATTAAGGATGCGTACTGCTCTCCCAGCACCCAGAGTAGGAGACTTGAAACTACCTGTAACTCCAGTTCTAGGGGAGCCAGTGCCCTCTTCTGGATTCCATGGGCACCTACATCACATAGCGTACACACACATGCACAAATAAAAAATAAACTTTTGTAAAAATAAAGATATTTATAAATTTGATAAACAATTGCCATTTCTTTTTAAGAAAGAAAAAAAATACTTGTATATACTTTACCGATTAGAAAAAGGAGAGTTACTGACTGCAAGAATAAGTGACACATGGGAGGCAGGCAGGTCAGTAGCCATGAAGACAGCCATTGTCTCCCGGGGTTGATGCGCTAAAAGACAGAATTATGTCTTAACTGTGATTTTCCTACTCTACACTTAGGTACTTCCTACTGCAGTAACGTGATTTCATATAAACACCACTGAAAGGACCAGGCAACCCTTGAAATGAGTTCTGAGTCAAAGCTTTCTTTGCCTACCTTCAGAACTATATTAGCCTTTATCTTTTCTTGACCAGAGCTCAGAAACTCCCCTATTAGTTGATCAACAAGTTGAAAATCACTCTTTTGCTTCCTGTGTTAAGCCTGATGTTATGATGCCAATGTTTAGCTAGGAAAATAAATTCCAATTACCTTAAGTTTTATGTTGCATATTTGTTTTCAAAAGCTCTAGTTAAAAGTTATCTTAATTGAGTCTCCTTGCCTTCACTTCTCAGCAAAACAAACTAATAAATAAAATAAGATATAGGATTTAGATTTACTTTTCCTTCTAAATAATGAATTACTTTTGAAGACTGAGATGTTCTGACACATAGCACTTACTTATAGCTTGCCACAGAGCAAGTAAAGGTTAAGCACATGCCTTTAGGAAAATGTATGAAATTGTAAGAGAGGATGCTGGGACAGAGGACAGAGAAGGAGGTTCAGGAAAATACAGCCCACAAAGGAGTTTCATTCCTTTATGAAATACAGGATTTTGAAGTTTCTCACACAAAGTCAATAGGAAAAGGGAACTTGATAATTTCTTGTTTCTAGACTGTTGCAATAATCTTTATTAATAGTACTACACAACTTATCAATAAATACTGTTACACAAAATAACACATTAGTAGAACTTGTCAAGAATGTCACCCAAGTCCAACACACAGGCCTTTAATCTCAGCACTCAAGAGGCAGAGGTAGGTGGATCACTGTGAGATTGAGGCCAGCCTAGTCTACATAGTAAGTTCCAGGCCAGCTGGGGCTACAGGGAGACCCTATCTCCAAGGAAAAAGTGTTACCCAAAACTTTAGATGAAAGCATGGCTCTCACATCACAAATGTGTATGCACTTGCGTCTAACACAGGCATTACACTGAAACTGCTCAGTTCTTCCTAGTGTATTTGTGCACTCTTCCCTAAGATGCCCTCGCACCATTGGGATACAGCTCAAAGTTTAGCATTAACTAAGATTCCTGGCAGTCTCCATCCTTCAAATAACTTCCAATCACAGGATGCCTCTCCCACCTACTAAGATGAATCATTTTGTTTATATTTTGTAATAGCACTTTTTATACTTGTCCTACAGAGTTCACAGGAACTTAGGTCCAGAGCAATCAGTATTCTTCATTCAAACGGTTGTCTTTGTTCTCCCCACTGCTTCCAGCTTGACGTCTTAAGCTGAGCTGATGTGAGAGAGCCTGCGGGTCTCATGGAAGAGACTGATGCATCAATGTTCAACTGAGATCCATCGTTCCACAGGCATCCCCTTGCTAATGCCAGCACTCTTGAGGTTCCCAAGAATGCATGTGAACTTTTGTGTCTCTCAGAGAGTTTGTTCTAGGGATCTCTTTCATTTGATATATTTAACTATAATGTGTCTTGATACTTTAAAAGTACTTTCACAAATAGCATTGCATTTGGGTCTCATTCACTTAACCGTAGGAGATAGGCACCATTTCCCTTTTTATGGATTAAGCAATAGAAGCTCAGTGACATCTGTAAGTAAACATCATTAGAACTTGAAATAAGACTCAAGCCTAATACTCTTCCCATCCTATCACTGTGTGTGATCTGAATATGATGGGAGATATCCCTAACTAAAATTTCCTCCCTAACTTGACCATATGATGTCCAGAGTCATATAATAATAACTCTCTGAAGAAGTGTACACTCAAACAAGGGTAGTAGATGTTCAGGATACTGGATACCTGGCATATACATAGAGATTATTGCTATTAGTCATTAAGACGTAGACTTTTCTAGCAGAAGAAAGAGGCTGGAAATGGATTGTGGAGTGTCTAAACTTAATAAGGAAGGAAGGTAACTGGGTAAAAGGTTGTTCTGAGTAAAACATAAGGGATGAGTCATCTACACATCAAGGTTCAAGTGGTTCAAGTGGTTCAAGTGGTTGAAGTCGTTATGGGAGAGAAGGCGAAAGGCTGGGGAGCATTTCACGATCCAGACGTTCTGGTTGCATTTTGCCTCATAGAGATTTTATGACAATGTTCCTTTACCATGAACAACAACGAAGAATTTGTCAGAACAGGAGAAAAAAAAGAACTACACTCAGTTGTCTTGGGAATGTGTGTAATGCTGCTCTTTCCTGTTTATTCGGAATATGCTTGCTAGGCATTCTGTGCATTTTATATCAGGGTGCCCTGCTGTGAGCAATGAAGTCAAAGTCATAGCTCAGAGGACACACTGAGGCAGAATCTCTCACATGAATACCTCACATGATGTAACAAATGTCTTTATCATGAGTATTTGACCCAGTGACAAAGGTTGTGCTATGCTGTACTTGATGTCCTGTCTTTATTTCCTAGGCCTCTTTTTTCTTAAACACAGCAAAATGGAAATTTTGTTGGCATGGCTTGGCCTTTGTGATTCCCGTTTACCATTATGAAATCTCTGCCTTGTACTTTTTTATAAAAATTATTTCTCTCTGCACTCCAGTAGCAAACTTCACATGTGAACCACACTTTGAGCTTATAGATCATATCATTTTAGAGTCCCCAAAAGTGCAATGCCCCTTTACTTCTAAAATGTCAAACTGAGTCACACTCATGCTTGATTGTCCTGTGATGCAAATTAAACAAAAGAGCTGCAGTTGTTTTCCTACAACTCTTTGAAACCAAAGGCGAAAAACTGGAGAAGGAATTACAAATGCTAAAGTCAAAGACAAACTTCTACTTACTTGAGCGGTTACAGACTGAAAATTTTCAGTAATCAAGGCCACACAGAAATCTTCAATCACTGAAAGTAAGGGCATGGCCCGCAGTTTCTTATAACTATTAATTTCCAGCCGCATAAGATTGATTCATTCATTTCACCCCAGGAACCTATGGACAGTTACAGCTCACTATGAAGGTCAATTTACTTTTCCCAAAGGCTTTTATGCATATCACGCCATGTATAGATCTGTCATAATAGGGTTGGAGAAGGAACTCAGAAAGTTATTGCTGAGCGGACAGTCAAATGAACAAATGAATGAGTGACACAGTACTAAGTGCCTGCCTAGGAAATTTGTGCTGTGAAGTCAAGATCTCAATTACAGTACATGTCCTATACTTTATATGTACCAGACAGTCACTGTTTTAAATACAAATTGAAATTAAGTGATCCGGATCAAGATTTCAAAATAATTTCCACAACTGGTTATAATGGAGATATGGTGGTATTAACTAAGATCTGGACTCCAAGCCTGCTGGATCTCTGCTGCCATATGACCTTGCCCTACTGCTTGTGTGTGCTCTTTATATTAGGGCCCCCAAAAAGACAATAGCAGGGGCTGGAGAGATGGCTCAGTGGTTAAGAGCACTGGCTGCTCCTGCAGAGGACCCAGGTTTGATTCCCAGCCCCGGTATGGTGGCTAACAACCATGTGTAACTCCAGTTCCAGGGGATCTGATGCTCTCTTCTGACCTCTGCAGGCATTGTAGGACATAGCTGCACCTACATATATGTAGGCAAGACATTCACTCATACACATAAAAACAATAAATAAAATATTTTTTAAAAAGTCATAGCATCTACCTCAGAGTGAGATTTTTGTGGATCAAATGAGATGTTATATAGGAAATATTTACTATAGTCTTGTTGAAACAAATATTTTTTTTTGAAACAAATATTTTTTATAATAGGATTTGTTCCAATGAGAACTGACCTACATTTTATATATGTAATAATTTTTATACATAATAATAGTAATTTTTATATATAATAATTTTGTCTTCTTCATTTAGCTTAGGTGAAGATGATATGCCCCTTTCTGTAACTTGAATGGTCACCTGCTTATTCTATAGACAATGTTTTAAGAAACTATGCTAGAGTTACTGGGCTGGGAGTAGAAGGAAGAGAAGAGGAAGGACAGGAGTGTTCCACAAAGCATCAATCTGCTCTCAGAAGGACATTAAACATAAAGGTACTTGGGAAGGTAGGCAATACTACTAATTGACAGACTCCAAATGTAAGTGACATTCAAGTGGTATTTATAATAAAGCTTAAAAGGCAGCTGTTACCACTGTTATGGTAGATGGTAGAAGAAGCAGCACTTACTAGGGTCCAGGTTCAGGAGGGGGCTAGCAAGCACCCATCGTGACTAGCCAGAGGATCCAAGTTGATCTGTAACTTAGTTTAAGATACATTAGGTATAGTGGGCCAAGCATATTTATTAATTTTAATCTACAACTTAGCAATTCTCAGTTAACTGTCTAGTTAATTATGGCTTATGATTCAAAGGGAACTTCAGAAGTTCCACATCAGGAAGACATAGTCCAGAGAGAGTTGAGTCTAAATGAAGGAGAGCAGAGGTGAGGGGCATGAGAAATAAGTTTTCAGCAGTGAAATGAGTGGTGTTCCAATTAATGGGGGGTGGGGTGGATAAAACACCATAAAGACCTTTCCACCATTACATGGCCAGGGTCTAAGAATCAGCACACACAGCAGGGTTCCAGAATACTCAGAAACATGTGCAGGGTGGGATTCCTAGCCAGACTTATGACCCCCACTGACCAGGAAACCCTGGAGCTAATGCTCCCCGCTGGGGAGGACTGCTACACGTGCCCCACTGCACTTTGCCATCAACGTCCTAGTCTGAATGCCTGTAAGAAAGGAGCTGGGACTTCATTCAGCTTCACGAGGAACATCATGGAACTGACTTAGTGCATGCTTTCTAATAAATGCTTTTTACTGTGTGGCAAACTATGAGGCTTGTTTTTATTTTAAATACACAGACTACCAACAAGATTGTGGGGGATGAGACCCACAGAGCTCACCTCTCTCTAATTAGTAGCTAATTATTAATACTGTCTACTGGGAAGAACCTAATGGTCATGAGTGGCCAAATTGGCTTAGGATGTGCTAAGCAGGCTAGAAAGTATTGTCAAATGCTTGTTTTAATGGATTACCAGAAGTACAGATCTTTAACTTCCATACAGATCTCAAATTCTATACACTTGCAACTGGGATGGATCTTAAGAGCAAATATAAGTATGAAAAACGAAATTCTTCCCCTTAGTAGGCTGACGCGCTCCATGGATGTGTATGAAGAAGGCTGTATAATGCTGGTGCTGGGATTCAGGAAGAAATGTGTAAACTATTACTATTGAAATAATGTGTGTATGATGATAAAGTTGTGCACACAGTACACAAAGTATGAGATCTGGGCTCAATACAATTTGGTGACTGGGCTATGGGGGAGAGCAACTGCTGTGAGTTTTGAAGGACAAGTTAGAGCTAGCAGGGAGAATGGTAAGGAAGGAAAAAATAATATATGCAAAGGCATGAATGTATGCTAAACCTTGGAGAAGCCTGAAGTACAATAAAACCCCATAGGAATGCAATACCTTGAATTCAGATATAAAGCAATTGGCTCACCCGGTCATTTCATTATCCCTATAAGACAGGCCCCTGCACCACCACATGACTGAATGTTCTAGATCCCATTTATAAGGCCATGGCAGCCTTTCCTTTACTTTTTGACTGGAAGTGACTGCAGTGTGATGTATGCAGCTGTGGCAGGGAGGAGCTGTCAAAGGAGATGGTCGGATTTTAAAAGGTCTAAAGTGTTCTATGATGGAATTTGAGAAAATCATGTTGAGTCTGGAGGCTATTAAGGAGGGAAATGGTGTGTATAGATTTGTGTTTAGGAAAATAATTAACATCGCTATGAAAGGTAAACAGAAGACGACTAAAACTGAGGCATGGAACTAAGATAAAACTCACTCCACTGTGACAGATGGTCAAGTGGTGATGTAAACTGAGGCCTTGGCAGTAGAGATGGAGACAGAGTTTCAAGTGACAATTGGAAGGGCAAATTGGCAGGACTTCGTGACTGAAGGATGTGGAGGTAGAGGGAAAGGCAGACTGGCTTCTAACCTTCTCTTTTGGATGATTTAATATGGGGCGGATTTATTCCTTACACCATGCAATGGCCGGTTTGGAGAAAAGAAAGATAAATTGTTTAGGATTAGATACGTTGAACACTTATAACAAACCCACATATCCTTATTTTTCTTTAGATATTGCAAAGAAGTTTGTTTGACATAATGAAAAACCATCAGGTCTCAATAGCTGGAACTGAGCTGGATTAGATTCATTTTTTATCGAGTTGACTGGGAGATTGGAAATGGAGCTGTCAGAGGCTTAACATGGAGTTATTTGTCATCAGCTCAAACCAGAATTTTAATAAATGGGAAGAGGTAAATCACTTGATTTGATTAAGGAAATGAAACTGAGAATGAAGACACCTGTTCTTGGGGAAAAAAGACTGTCCATTCTTAAGACTGTCCATTCTTACATTTATCATAATATTGCTGATTGAGGGACAGACACAAGGACTCCTCAAATGAGTTTTTGTGGCAAAGGGGAATTGGGGTTTGTTTTTAAACTTCACTGATCATTGACTAAACCTCCATAAATCATTCATGTAACTCTCTATCTACTCATCTATCCAACTATGCAATAAAAAAATTCTTGAGCATCTACTAAAGAATAGGAGAGTCTAAGAAAATTTAAAAAGAAAAGGATTATGGTCATAGCATTCAGAGAAAACTTTGGCACTTCAAATCACCACTGTGCAAATAGGAATGAAGCTAGGACACAAGACAGGAATAACAACAGTAGATTAACACCTCCTCACAGATGGATTCATTTTTACTATGGTTCAAGTTTATTTATTTTCAACATTCCTAATTTAGAATCATGGGGATTTGTATCCAATGTGTTTCTCTTGGAACAATTTCACATATATAATCTGATATGTAAGTATAGAAATCAAAGAAGTTTATGTCTTTTCGCAAATCTTAGGATAATTTAGATGGTCAGAATAAAAGTAAGAAAACTCCTGGGTCAAAAACCAGGCGTGTTTTTATTCCTGGCTATCCTTTTTGTCCTCCAAATCTAATCTCCACCATATCCTGCTAATTCTCTCTTCCCAGTAGTGTTAAAATGTATTCATTTTCCCCATTTTTGGTCTCCCAATTTATTAGCGAGAGTGCCCACTGCTTTTTATGATTTCAATGACTGCATAAATTTTTTGGCTTCATCCTTTCCTTATCCCAGTTGAGCCTTCTCATTCAATCTGATTAGTACACACAGAACACTAGATTCTTATTTTCATGTGCTCTTTTTCATTTTTTTATCAGATAAAAATATTCCAATATCTTCACCCTGGTAGTTGAGATTCCAAATCCCTTGGTCCCATTTTACCCATATAAGTGTGTTTTCCTCTGGAATCTAAGGGACCAGGCTGCATTTATTGATCTACTGATACTCTGTGATGTGCTAATAAGTGCTGCTGATGTGCAGTAGGGAAGACTCTTTGGCACAGATCTTGTTAGGGAGAGACCAGGGAAATAGGCATCAAACAAATCCACACATACTTGGTAAATTACAATTGCAGGGGAGGGTGAGGACGGAGTGGAAACAAATTCAGCTTGGATTCAGAGAAGAGTCCCTGAAGCTATGAAACTCTACTTACCTTACATTCTCGCCATCATGATTTGGGCTCATCCCCATCCATCCTTGTAAAAATGCACTAGTCTCCCTGAAAATCCAACTAGCCTATTATTCTTCCTCAAGATTCAACTTAAGTCCATTTAAAATATTAAGATTTTTTGGTCTTTTTGAGACAGAGTCTCCCTGTAGCCCCAGCTGTCCTGGAACCCACTAAGTAGACCAGGCTGGCCTTGAACTCACAGAGATCCACCTGCCCCTGGCTCGTAAGTGCTGGGATTAAAAGCATGTGAAACCACGCCTGACTACAATATTAAGATTTGTCTAACTTCTTTAGTTCCAAGATCTTCTTGTTGTTGTTATTTTAAATTTTAGTGCATATTATTTCTTAAAGCATCCCTGCACAGACTTTATAATAGATCATTTCTTTTTATTTTTCTATAATTTGATTCGCAATGTTCAACTCTTTAGATATTATTTTGGGGATATATTATGATTTCTGGGACCCACATAGTGAAAAGATCAAAATGTTGATTATGTACATCTACTTTGTGGTATATGATTAGGAAAAATGTAATTTTAATGAGATTATGACAATAGGGAAATGGAATTGTAACTTCGATATTTTTATTAAATTTTTGTATATTTCACATAGAACATCTTAAGAAGTAATTTGCAAAGAAAATAACAAATGTAAATATTCAAAACTAAGAGACTGGGGGAAAGTAACATTAAATTTGGAGCACATAAATGATTTTATTTTATTGCTTACTGAAATGTGTAAGAAAAGAGTTGAGAGCCAGAAGGTGGGTGAAAATGTAATTTTTAAGAAAAAAAAATCTTAGTGCATTTTTGGTTCTTTGCTCTTGCTATCAGAGTTGATGATCTAATAATCTATGGGTTTTACACTCATGATGACCTGATTGTAGATGTTTTAACCTAAAAATCTGTGTTCTCTTTTGAGTTCCACATGGTGCCATTATAGATGAGTGTTGGCTTGAGATTAGCTGAACGGGGGCTGGAGAGATGGCCCAGCAGTTAAGAACACTTACTACTCTTGCAGAGGCCTGGAGTCTAGATCTCAGCACCTATGTCTAATAGCTCACTACTGCCTATAACTCCAGCTCCAGAGATCCAATGCTTTCTTCTCACTTCTTTGGGTACCCGCACACACAACATACACACAGAGAGACATGCATACATACATACACACAGATAAAAATAAAATAAAGAGTAGTTGAGTATTCATTAGTTGCCCACGTTGAGGTATGTGGAAATCTATGTAACAAAGCAGGGATTGAAGTCACGGTTCTAATACTTTAAGCCACTTTCATGATGTTTAAAATAAGTCTGATCTCATTGTTCATTTGCTTTAGGTTTTATGAGCTACAATATAATACTATTTGCATGAATATTGCAGAAAATTTGATTGCTTCTTATTCTGGAGGTTTGGCTACATTGCCTATGTAAACACAGATTTGCTAACAACCACAAACTGAACCTGCCTGAACTTTACTTGTCCCTGTGGTTTACCTTCTGGATTACATACTCAATTCCACATCAGGCTAAGGATAAACCAACAAAATAAGAACCTCAAGCTTTAGCTCTTGGCCTACGTTTGGAAGGAAGATAGTCCAGGTAACAAAGTCATGTCCCTTTTTTATTTTTTGTTAGTTTTTGGAGCTCTATTTAAAATAAATCCCCCAAACAGCTTATTAAAGCTAACAGGAGTCACTGATGGGGAGTAAAGCTAACAGGATTCACTGATGGGGAGTAAAGCTTTCATAAAAGTTACGGTCAATTTTGGTACAAGTTTTTTTCCAGAATAAATCATGATAGAGCTGCATAGAGAGGTACAGGAGAGCCACAGTGTAGCATCTGGTAGCCTAACTCATCCGTTGGCCTTTGTGGGTTAAATCTCAATGTATACTGCTCCTCCAGAAGGAAGTCCAGCTGGTTCACACTTGTTACTACTCCCTCACACATATACACACACACACCCCACCTCTACTCTTGAAAACAGGATGTCTAAAACAATGCCCTCATGATACAAAGTTCATTTGTCATAAAGTTCTTGCAATAAGTCATCATAAAACTTCTTAAACCACAGGAGTTCCTCATCTTCTGTATTTTAGTACCTAACTTCTGAACTTTAAGTATTACGTCCTATCAATAAGCATGACACAATCCTTCAGAAGGATGTGCTCTCACTGTATTCCTCAGTTTTCCATTGACTTGTGAGTAAATTTGAACAGACTTCTTTATACTCTGGCCTCAATTATTGTTGCACTAAATTTATCCATTTGCTTAACAAATATTTGGCAGGTGACTACTAAGTGCCAGGCAATATTCCAGAGAGTGAGTCTGTTAGCTATGCCAACAGCAAGGTGAGCATATCTAATAGACATGAGTGATTCTATTTGACAGATCCCACAGTGAGTGGAAAGTGGATACGCATAGCAAAACTGAATTAAATCTTGACTTCAACACTTGGTAAGTTCAGTCAGCAACATCTGTGAAAATAAATGCCTTCATCTATAAAATAGCTATAGTTCAAAAATTATGTAAGGATGACTCAACATACAGGCACTATGCAAGGTGCTAGGGAAACTGATAAGGATTCTGCCCCATGGGGTCAAGCATCTCAAGCAAATGAGGTTTACTCAAGCTCTTCTTGCACCACTGAACCTTGTTAGGTTGTGTGTTTATTCAAACAGTATTACTGGAATCTTCGGAATTTTTCCTTCAGAGTGGAGCTTTGTTCCCCTGCCCTTGAATACAGGTCAGGCTTAATGATTTGTTTTTAATGCAGCAGAATGTGGCAGATGTGAGGCTCCAGCACTTCCAAAGCTAGATCACAAGAAGCCACATTTCTACCTGGTTTTCTCCTGGATTGCTTGGTTTGAAGAAAGTTAGCTTCCATGTACAAGGACACTCAAGCAGTCCAGGGTAAGGACTCTATTGAGAAAAACAAACGGGCCACCCACCAACAACTAATAACAGTGCGCTAGACATGCGAGCAGTCTACCTTAGAAAGAGTTGATCAAGCCTCAGTTAAGTCTTGAGTTCCCAGCAGCCCTCGCCAAAATCTTGATGCAAGATTATGAGAAACTTTGAGCAACACCCACAGTGAAGCCACTCCCTAATGTCTAATCCAGGGGAACAGGAAGGGAAGTTCATTGGTGCTGCCATTAATTTGGGGGTGGGGGCTGTTATAGAGCAACAGATGACACAGAGCTAATGATAGGAACATCTGTCCAGATATTCATATAAACAATTGTGGAAGAAAAAAACAACCTTTCTAGCTTCTTATAGCTGAAAAATGAAAAACGGAATAACTGCCCATATAGCTTCACGGGCTCCATCACCACACGATAAAGTCACAGGTCTTGTACTCAAAGCCCTGCAAGAATCCACCTCCATCCTAGTTGAGCTCCTCTCTTCTCCAGAAAGACACTGTATTTTGGTCAGATGAGCTTCCCTTCCCTGCCTCCGGGATTTCAAGCCCTTCAAACCACTTCTTTTCCTGTTGCATATTCATGTTTTCCTTTATTAGCACACTTTAATCTGGACTCATTCTTATCACTCTAACTCAAAGCAATGCTTTCTTATTTTAAACATCCAATAGTTTTCATCCATATGCTGTTCCTTCAATACTCAAGTACTAATATTTAGTGCCCAAGTACTTACACTGTTGTCACATATTCCAGTTAATTAATCAGTAAATATTTAAGTGCCTATCCTATACAATGTTCTATGCCAAATACAGTTCTTTAATCACATTTAACTTTTTTGATTAATGATGACACCCAGCCTTTCAAGTGTGCTCCTTCACTCCACAATTGGGCTGGAAGCAGCTTGAGGATGGAAGCCATCCTATTCATGAGGCCCAACCTTGTCTGAGTCTCCAGAGGCATCTCTGTACTGTTTCTACACAAGGCAGCAATTTCAAAATAGCAAGGAGATGTGGACATGCCTCACTGTTCTGATATGTATGAAGCATGAGCACAGTGCTACCTGCCAGTGTGTGAAGCACTTGTTCATGTGAAACTAGGCTCCTCTGGGCATGTAACTTAACTATGAAATTATTTTGGAGGAACACCTGCTCAAGAGATTGTAAATGTTTCTATCCTTCCTCACCAATCTGGCAGACTTTCAGGGAGAGAATACAAAAGAGAAAAGCACTGCTAAAAGCACATGACTTTCTGTATTATTTCCTCTTTAGTTAACTGTATTTCCATCCCTCACATCTTTGCTCAGCTATTGATTTCATTTGGACAGTGTTGTGAGGCTAGACAGCAAGACTAACCTTCTATGAAAGCCTCCATATTATAGAGAATAATTCTCTATTTTTTAAACTTATTAGTTTTTAGACAGGCTCTCACTATATACTCCTGTCTGGCCTAGAACTCCCGATGTAGAAAATGTTGGCCTCAAACTCAGAGATCTGTTTGCCTCTGCATCCCTAGTGCTGGGATTCAAGGACTGTGCCACCACACCCAGCACTATCATTCTCTATTTTTTAAAAAGAAACCTGGATTTTCAAAATACAGAACGTAAATAATTAAAGAAAAAGAGTGTTAAAAAAAAAAAAACAAAACAGGGAACTAACTAACTGTGTATCTATAGACCTTGCAGCCCTATAATATTTCCAGGACAATCAAGGGACTAGGAAGAGTAAAATGGAAGCAGTAGTTTCCAGAACAGCATGCCCAGATGGGTCCTCTGCTCTTACATCACTGACCCTTCCACAAAAGGCCATCTGAGCCCAGCTGTTTCAAGTGGGTTGTGTGCTATGCATGTGTGAGAATGTGTGTACGTTATATGCTTGGGCTGTGCACTAAACAGTCAGAACATCTGCACACTCAATGTTAACAATGATTCTCTTTAGAAAGCAAAATTATGTAGGATTTCCATATTTTAGAATATGAATACTTTCATTACATTATTTATTAGTGAACTTGAACAGAAAAATACAAAAACATTATAAAATCAAATTAATTAAATAAAAGATTCCAGTGGCTTTTCATCCCCTTCAAGATAAAGACTAATAGTTTTGGTTCTATCTCCTATACAAGCATCTTCCTTAGACATTAGACTGGGAATTCCTGTCCTGTGTCCCCACCCATGATAGCTGGTGTCTGTAAGAAATGTAAAGACATAATTGTCTACCTCACAAATTTCTACAGTCCCTCAGGACTCCTGCTGAGACAGAATTTGCGTATAAAGCATTCCTTGATAGTCTAAGCAGCACTGTGTGAGCCACAATGGCGCCTATAGCAAACAGAAATTGCTAATGGTGCTCCTGATTTTATTTTCAACTTTCATATTTTGTTCATGCTATAGTTTTTGCACTGATTTTTGATTTCTAAAGTCATTGTATTAAAATATAATTGATTTTTAAACTTTTTGCTTAAATTTGAGCTGTATTTGCCCTGCTGCAGCCTCAGTCTAGATCCTGGGTAAAGTTTCCAGTTTCATCTCGTTTGATGCCTGTGCTCCTAAGTCCTACCTCCACTGTGGGATGAGCCCCATTACTTCATCATGGTCAGTGCACTGCTGCCCTCCTCCACACCTCAGGAGCTGCGTGCGCATGGCCTTCCTCATCAGCGTTTCAGATACCTAACAGGTTCCCTTTACATAAACAATGATGGCAAGAATGCATGTTGAGAAACTCCAATCGAGTATTCCTGTCATATAATGACTAGACTCTAGGATAGCTTAATGGTATTCAAACAATCAGTGATATAGTTTATATACTTAACATATTATAAAAGTAATAGCCAGCACTGAGGCTGCTATCCCTGTGCATCAAGAATTTTTCTGAGCATTTAATAATTACCAACTTATTTAATTTTCATAGCCACTCCATAAACTGCATGCTACTATATTTCTCTTATATGCATATGTGGAAACTGAGGCTCAGAGCATCCAACAGACTATCCCAAGGTGTGTTTATACAGGCAGTCTAGATCTGAATCTGGTTTTTCAATCTCTACACTGACTCTTACAATGACAGCAACATTATTTAGACTATAAATATGTAAGTATATAACCAAAACAAATATGGCTCTTACATTTTTAAAATGTGAAGATGTTATAGGGCATCCTTATTCTAATCTACAATGAAATTCCAACTGACCAAAAAACGAGTCTATTAGGTGCTGTGGCATTTCTTCCACATGGGCTACTTTGCTCTAAAAATACACTGGTTCATTTATCAAAGACAAAGGACATGATGTGACCTAATCACAAAGAATGAGAAAACTTAAATAGTGAGAGTAGCATCAAATGACTAAAGTTTGGTAGGCCAGGTTTCTGGAGCGATGCTTGGAAGAAAGTTTTAATGAATAGTCAGTTGGGAAGATGTGGTCAGCCAACCACGTCAGTCATCCTTCACCTGTGAGCCAATCTGGGCTCTCTGCATCCCAAGTAAAGGGGAATCAACTGAAATGATATTTTCAATTCTGGATCTCGGCTTCGCACACATACTAGAGATAACAAATGAGGTTGGCGACTTCAGGAAGTGATGTTACTATTCTTATAAGAGCATTAAAAATAATTATTCAATTATTCTTACAGACGTGGACATTCGTGTTCCTTATCTGAGAGTAACAGTAGGTCCCCTGCTTATTTTGAAGAGAAGAGAAAAGAGTGAAAAAGACAAATCATGTGTGTGGTTCCCATACCAAGTTCCAATGCAGCAGCTTCTGAGAACTGTCAGACAAATTCCCAAGGAAGGAAAGATGCAGAATGGATAGAAGCTAAAATAAACAAGCCCATAAGTGCAATCAACAGCTATTCTTTCTCCTAATTTTCTAGTCGCTAGCTTTTCTTGTACTTTAAAGGCATTTCTGGTTCTCTGGTGTAACTCTGCATTTAACTCAAGAGAACATCAGTTGAGAGATCCAGTCACATTGCCTGGCCTTAGGGTGTATCTATCTGCCCTGGAAGAGTCACGGCAGGAGCTGGGGAAGGTGGGCAATTGGCAGCCAGGGCTGTAGCCAGCCAAGGAGGAGTGAGGCAGAGCTGCTTGTCTCAGACAGCTCTGAGCAAACATCCCAGTGTAACTGTCATCTCAATTCCTATGTTTCATGGAATTCATCTTCATGTTGTCATGTGAAGTTTCAGTAGTGTTTCCAAAAAAGTCGTTGACTGCTGACTGAAAAATAAGGCCTTAGGTATGAAATTCAGAAAGTGTTCTAGCATTTTCTGAAATGTTTTAAGAAGTAGACTATTAAATCTCCTACATAAAAATGTGTCCTATCATTCAGAATTTCCAAGTATTAGTAATGGGAATTCTCAGGTGGACCCAGTTGGAAGGAATAATGAGCTCTATATTCACTGTCCACTCTCGATATGAACATTATAGACATTTTTGGTAACATGTTCATATGCGCCTGGGTGTGAGAAGTAAAAATTAAAGCAAACCAAGCTACCTGTTTGCCCCTTACTCATTTCATATTTACAGAGTATTTTTACTACCAATTTTGAGTCAATTGTACCATCCAATCTCCCATACCAATCTTCTAAATTGTCTCATATTTTGACTTGTTGAATTTCTATTTGCTCTTTATGTCAGGAACAAGATTGTATCTGATATGACTCTGATGCCATGACATGGTCTCTGCTGAAAATGTGAGTCAAGGTAGAGGCATTTAACCTGAAGACACAATTATAAGCCAATATCTCAACAACAAAGAGACATAACAAGAATGACTAGAATTTGAGCAATCAGACAAAGATAGGGGCTAAGATATAAACTTATATTCTAACAAGACAGAAGCATCAAAGAAAGAACATGGAATGAAAAGAATGTTCAGACAGCTTCTCTTCAGACACAGGTACCCTACTGCAGAACAGAAAGAAGATGGAGTTGAGAAAATCCTCATTATGAAGGTCTTTAACCCACAGTCTATTAGGGAAAGCAGATGTTAGAAGAGTTAGAAAGAGCACCTCCCTCTCTTTCTCTCCCTCTCCCTCTCTCTCTCTCTCTCTCTCTCTCTCTCTCCCTCTCTCTCCCTCTCCCTCTCTCTCCCTCTCCTTCTCCCTCTCTCTCTGTATCTCTCTCTGTCCCTCTCAGATAAGGAAGCAATCCAAGCATGAAACAATGGAATCTAGATGTCAAAGGGTAACAGGAAAGATGGAAAGGTACAGGTAACTCCAGGACATATTTCGTAAGACAGATTCTGACTTGAGCGCTATTGCTTATGGGAAGTGAGGAAAGACAGAAGTCAAAGATGACTCTGGCATTTCAAGTTGAGAGACTGACTGGTGGTGCTGGAACTCCTGAGAATGGAGAAATCAGGTGGGGCAATCCGCAACAAATGATGACTAGTGTTGAGTCCTGATGGTCCCTGTACAGAAACCCTTTCAACCTAAGTACAACAGTCGGCATGGATCCCACAACCACCAATTGATCAGCAATTTCAATCTTTCTTCTCATTTTCTCCCTAGACCTGCTGTCAGAGAAACAGACAGTTCACTTTCACAGTCAAGTTCAATCCATATTTTTTTAACCAATCAAGATAGTAAGCCAAGTTATGAACTCTGAGTCCTTTGATGGTTCCCATTGACTTGTGGGAAAGTTGGAGAGCAGATACATCTTGGCATCCTGCACACAGGTGTCTGCCCTCCTTTCTATACCACAGGAAAAGTCAACAGAAAATGCCTCATCTCCCTGCCTTCTGTAACTCTTACCAGAGAGATGCCAGCAAAAGTCGACTCAATGGCTTCTTAAATCTGACCTCAAAATTAAAACAACTACGGATTCCACAAACCAGCAACTGATCAATAGTTTCAATCTTCCTTATAATATTGTTTCCTAGACTTGCTGATAGGTTGAAAAATCAATTAAGGTCACTTTTCAATCTATAACAGTACTAATACATGGTGGGTGGAAGAAAGCAAAGTTGAGTCAAGCCTCAGGGTCATGATTATTAACACCAGCAAGCTGGATAAATACACCCATACGCAGGAGAAAACTGACTAAAATCCAGGCATTGGTAACTACTTAACCTGTGCTTTCATTTTTTTTAACCTTCAAAATCTCTAAAACAGATGATATGTTAACTGAGATCATAAATGCAGAAGAATCAGCATAATGTCCACCACATACTGAAGTGTCCAATAAATGTTCATCACCTCTGTTACTATTTTCATGGGTCCCTAAAGACATAAGATATGCTTTGGTGGTCAGAAGACATGCTCAGATTGTTGGCTGAGCTTGTATTCATCAAAACTATTAAGTCACATCTGGATGAACAGAGCTCAGTGTAACCCTATGATAACACAGACCTTGATGTCATTCAGTTGACCCTGGCTGCTGCCAGCTCTGATCATCTAACATGAGGTAGACGAATTTGTGATTCTCTGAGGGAACAGGGGTGTTAAGGAAGTGACAGCTTTAAAAAATATTTGAGGTGTAATTTGGTATACAGTCATATTTATGCAACATAATTTCCATTATGCTTTTAGCAATATTTTCAACCACTTGAAAAACAATTATATTTTTATTTAAGTCACAAAAAGTGTGATGCCTTGTTGGGAAGGATGGAATTTCTTTGGCATCGACTTTTCTTAGTATGGCAGGATTTTACTGTTCTTGGAAAAAATCTTGCAGTCACCCACTTGCCTGATCTTTCATGGGTCTACATGCATCGAAAGGAGACAAGTATTTGGTATATTACAGATGGGCTTTGTCTAAGTGAACTTTAAAGAATTTTTGTTTGTTTGTTTGCCTTTGCTCCTAAGCATGGAGTCTGCTCTCTGAAGTCTGTCTCTTGACAAGTTCCCACATGTAGAGATTGCGAGAGATTGGACTGACTTCAAAGTTCGTGCCACAGCCCTTTTCTCCCTGTGTGAACAAGAAGCCTCCCTACCAGGCTTGGGAGGTTTTCCCTGGGGATTTACCATTTGCAAGAGCTGTTTGTTGCAACACAGAAGAGAGTGAAAGAAGGCAGATGATACCAAGCGTAAGTCTGCACAGGCTCACACGGCACTGGGACTACAGCAGCTTCCTCAATCATCCCAAAGTCAGACTTCTCCAGGTGCCCGGCAGCCAAGACAGGACAGCGGAGTCCTTTGAGTCACTGACTGTATTTTTCCATGTGGTTTATGGAGTCCTACAGACCTGCCAAGTTATTCTGGGTGCAGAATGTGGCCCTGGGATTATAAATATCTTTCTCATCATGACCAAGTTTCATCAAGGGGTGTAGTCTAAAGCTTCATCCTTATTATTTTATTGCCCAACTAGCAACCATAGAATTTTACCTCTTTAAAACAGGATCTGACTTCCCTCATACCACAACCCAGTGACACACGGCGAGTCAGAGCATGCTACACTGAATACTAATATCAAGGAAGACTGAGTTGCACATCTCAGGCACCTGTTCCCACTAACATTTTTTTTTAATTTCATGATAGAGGTGCTTATATTTTTAACTCCTAAGGTTTGGTCCTCTCTTGCTAATGCTAATGATACAACATGAAAAATGAATACTAACTACTGGATGTGAGAATTATGGGTCCAATGGCTTAGTACTAGATTCTATAACCAGATTGCTTGGGTCTGACCTCACCACTCATTAACTGTGCAGTCTTTGTTAAGTGATCCACCCTTTCCACATCAGTTTTCTCAGCTATGAAATGAATAACCCAGTCACCATCTGACATACAGTAGGAGATCGAGAAATATTTATTAATAGTATTTATTATTATTTAGCTGGTTTTAGTCTTTCAGAATCATAAATAAATATGAGACCCAAAGCAAATAAAACAACAACATAAAAATACCTAAACCCAAACTGTCATCTGGAAATTATGCCTTTCTACTACAGGGGGCTGGGGGAAGTGGGGGAGGTAACATGTAAGACTAGGTCATAGTCTTAGATTCTTTAATTGCTCTCCAGAAAAGCACCTTCAGCTATAAAATCACATTTTACACTCTATTATGTGTTGAAATCCTGGGCATAGTTTTTATTTGGCCCTTATTTACCCAGCCTTAGAAAGAATTAGTGCTAAGATACTTAAGATGGATTCAAAATCTCCAGAACAAAGACTTAGAAAAGGTAACCAGTTTCTGATACCTTTTTCTCGTGTCTACAAGATTGAATTTTGGCAAACCACAATCTCTCTGGCCTCTGGGCTTCTCATGTATAACATGAGCTGGTCCCTTCCAGTCCTGATAACAAATCCATCAGCTGGTTTTTCCAATCAAGGCTTATATTTTCTAAGAGGTAGGTAAACACATATTCAGTGTTTGAACTCTCCTATAATTTTGTCTTTCCATACCTATAGGTACAGTCTGTTTATAACCAATTATTACTACAGTATAGTAGTAGCTACATATTCAAAATGGTTTTTCATCTTATTTCTGAAACTGTGCTTTTCCAAAACCTCCAGATTAGGCCTGGAGATACCGGTCACTTTATTTCCCTAGTTTCTTGCTAGCATAGTGAGATGATGCGATTTCTACATGATTTCCTCCATGAATCTCTAAATATCATCAAGTAATACCAATTAGTTTAATTCATTCTCAAACCTTTTATTTTTTGCTTAGAAGTTTCACAAGAAGAGTCTATATAACTGAAAAAAAAAATCCTTAGGAACCAGAAATTGCTAGAAATGATCTGAAGGGAGTTAGTAAGACCCATGACTATAGTCAGCAAATTAATCATTAGTGTCTTAAACCAGAACACTTCAAAGAGTAATAGTTCCACTATGTGCTGAGTATGTTATTTTTGAAGTCCGTATGTCACTTCTTAGTTCTTAAGACACACAAAGATACACAACAAATTCTTACATGTGAAATCAATCTGTTGGAAAGAGCTTATATGCATACAGTGTAGAGAATGAAGTATTGCTGTTTTGATAATGACAAGATCAACAACTCTATGTAATTTCTTAGGCAAAGTCCTTTAGACATAACACGCTACTGAATGTTGATTCCAGCTCTATCTCTAGTTTAAATGCTTCACACCAGCTGAATTGATGCCTTCTGAATTATACTGTTGTTCACAACTCAAGTAGATGCCACTGTGGTTTGCATTTTACTCCTCAGGATGGCGTGATTGAAAAACTTCATACTTACTTTTAAAGTCACTAATGTGTCACTAGCATCTCTTTACAAAATGATTCAGCATTGCATTCTTTTATATAGCCAATTGCTACAATTTATTTGAAATACTTTGCTTTTTTTTCAATGGTCTTATAAGGACCTTTTGAGGAGATGGTTGCTTTGAAAGCTCTTGCTTGACTTTTACTTCCATACTAAGAAAACTAGTTCAAAAAGGAAAACAACAAAACAAAGTATCAAAAATAGCAGTCTAATCATTGAGGCTTAAAGCTCTCCCTCTTGATGCTAAGGACTTTCTGAGTCCTTCCTGTGTTACTGTGTTGGATCCAAAAGAAAATAATGAAGTGAGTTGGGCAGTCTGCCCATTTTATAACTTGGCAGTGGCTTCATATAGTGAAACAGCACTAATTAGGAAACAATTTTCTTTTTTAAAAAAAAGAGTTGACACATTTACACCCCTCAACTTTCAGCCATGAAGATTAGAAGAGGATTTTACAGTCCAGAGTTTTGTTTGTTCAGATGATCAAATACTAGTTTATGGTTTCTATTAGGAAAGTAGGACTGATAGCGTCCAAGACTGTTCCTGGTTTGTGTTGTGTGGACCGTGGTTAGAGTCATGATGTAAATAAATGACAGATTTAAACTCATTCTGCCTCCTACATGCTCTGTATTTTTCTAGACAAATATTATAGATATGACTTTTGGTCTTTTTCTCTTCCTGAAGATAATGTCTTGTTATATAACCCAGACTGATCTCGAATTAACGATCCTTCTGTCTCAGCCTTCTGAGTGCTGGGATTATAAGCATGCACAGACACAGCCAGCTCAGGTTCACCTTCTTGTTTTGGGAAACTTGGAGGAAAACCACACAAATTGTTTATGCAAATGCTTCCAAGTGGAAACATTATTAAAAGTAAATTTTAGAATGTAGCACTAACATGGTATCCAAAAAATTTTAAGTACAATACAAACATTAATCAAAAATTTACTTACATGTTGGTTTTGCTGTTGGAGGAAATTTGGTCCGAGTAATAGCCAAAATTATGAAAATAATGACTGGCCATAAAATTAGGACAAGTGTCCAAAGCTGCAAAGTAAAGACAGAAAAGAATGTTAGTTGTAGTACTGAACCTGAACCAATAAATTAAAGAAAATTTTCTCCCAAACCCAAAAACCCAGTGAGTACAAGAAGCCTGTCAAACGACACTATTCCAACACAAGGGGGGTACTTCACCATTTATAGGTGTCGTTAGCAAGAAAAGAATGAGAATTTTAAAATGCAGACGGCTTCTTGAGAACTTTCTTTCCAGACCAAGTCCGCAATGTTCTTTTGAAGTTCCCTTTCCAGTCAACAATCACATGGCTATCCCAAGGATTATCACAAACCTCAAATCTGATCAGTAACTTTCTTAAAAATATTCGAGAACTCTTCAGTGGCCTGTTGGGTAAGACTCAACATTCCAGACAGGGCATATGAAATCCAGCATAATTTCAACCTGGACCTTTACAGTTTCCAAGGTCAGTATTCTGTGCATAGCCACAAAGACTAGTGTCTGGCCTTGGGTAACCAGCCCAATAAATATTGTCGAACAAAGCAGTGAATGAATGAGCCCACAAAGTGAATAATTGAGTCAGTGAGTGACCTACAGTTCTTTGCCACCTCACTTGTCATATCCTGTGTACTTCCATTGTAGAACTTAATTTACTGCTATGGTTGCCTGGTTCCCAAAATAAACTAATAGCTCATTTATGGTAAGGACAGTGTTGTATTCATTCTTTAAGTTTCACTGCCTGGTATAAAACAGGTTTAAGAAATGTATACTGCATTGAAACTTCTGCGAGACAGTTTCACTTTCAGGCACAGTAGCGGCTGCTTTTTCTCCCAGCATGCACAGAGCTGGGGGTTTGAGGGAGAAGGTGTTTATTTGCTGTGTAAACTTGGTATTCTGAGTTTGATTCCTGGAACCCATGTAAAGGTAGAAGGAGAGAAGCAACTCCACAGTTGTCCTCTGACCTATATATGCATTCTGTAGTATGTGTGCACTTGTGTATACATCATGCACACACAGTATTATTAATAATAGTAATTAGTAGTGTAGAAGTCTTTTTTAAAAAATTCACAACTGGGCCTGGTAGCAAAGGCCTGTAATCCCAGCTACTCGGGAGGCTGGGGTAGGAGGACTGCGTGTTCAAATACTGCCTGGGCTACAGAGAGTTCAAGATTATCTTGGGCAATGTAGACAGACTGCCTCAAAATAAAAAATACAAAGAGGGGGACTGTAGCGATGACTCAGCTGTTAAGAGCACTGGCTGATCTTACAGAGGTCCCAGGTTCAGTTCCCAGCACCCACATGGCAGTTAACAACTGTCTTTAATTCCAGTTCCAGGGGCTTTGACAGCCTCTTCTGACCTCCATGGGCATGCATGACATGGGTGCACTTACATACATGCAAGTAATAACTCATACACATAAAATTTTTTAAAACGTACAAAGAGAGCTGAGGATATAGTTCATTCATAGAGCACTTTCTAATATGTGTAAGGTCCTAGGTTTGATCTCCAGTATTGAAAAAAATATTTTTTTGTCTTTTTGAAATAGTATTTCCCTGTAGCTTCGATTGGCTTGGAACTTGCTATATAGATCAGGATGGTCTTGATCTCACAAAGATCTGCCTGCCTCTGCCTCCTGAGTGCTAGAACTAAAGCTGTGTGGCACCATACCTGGCTTGAAAACAATTTCTTTAAACTCACTATCTGCTCAATATTTTATAGGCCTATAGTACTGGCACTATAGAAATGAAAACCATATATTCACAAAACCATGAATGTTGATGTTTAAAATTGTTGCGGTGATTAAACCAAACTATAGAGAACAAATCTTGCTTGCATTCAATCAAGTTAAACTTGAAACTGTTTCGGTTCAGTTATGCAGTCAGACTTGTTAAAATTCCTCACTCACATTTTGGAGACAATTTGCTTTTACCAAATCTTGAAGTTTCTCCCTGGGGCTCTTCAGTGCTTTGAAACAATTCAAACTCAATCAATTATTGAACTTACAGGAACTACTAACCTAAATTTTCTACTAAAAACTCTGTTGTATGTCTAAGAACACTATTCTCCTTATTGGTAGGTAGACTTTGGGTATAAGGGCAAGGTTTTTTTTTAATTGAATAATATTTTTTAGATCTCAGGTATCTTAAGTTGCTCAGTTTGATCATAGCTGAAATGCACCCAGACAGGTGGAACTGCTTAGCATACAGTGACACTTCTTAGACAGTGATATGTACACTTCTGGGGATCTTGCAAGCATCAGTATGTGAGTTTGGTAGATTTGAAGGGAGCCCCGAGGGTCTGAATTTCTAACAAGCTCCCATGTAGGAGGTCCACAGATTGCACTGGAGCAGACTGGAGCTAGACATATGTTACCTTACCTAACTAGAAGGTCTGTTTATCAGGTCTTAGAATATTTTTGCTGTAAAGTCTCTTTGGTATCATCTGATGAATAGAATTTAGGACATTTGCAATCATAGATGGTAGAAAACATTACATTTTTTAATTTTCTGTAGCTCGTAGTTATGATTTCCATCAACCATCAATCACAAGTTTAAGTAAAGGACCATCGGAGGTACCTGTAGCTTTGTCACCATCAGAACTCTTGGATATTTGAAAATCACACTAAGATCATTGCAGATACACCAAATGCCATTTACACTTACCAGTATGCTAAAATTAAGGAGATATAGAGTTTCCACTAGACCTTTTATTTAATGATATATTTTAAAGCCCACATTTTTAGCCTATCGCAAATTATCCTTTTATATTTTGTTAACAATGTCAATGTAGTTGGCTAATTTACAATCTTATTTATTTAGTTTCTTTTTATTTTATGAATTTAAAAACATCATTGTTAAAAGGACCACAGCTTAGACCAGGCTACCAAACACAACCATGCCATCAAAGATGTTAGTTCAACTCCCTTGATTTGTTCTCTGGGTATGGAAGACTAGTTAGTACAACTTGTCCAAAGTCATAGACTCAATTGCAATGCAGAGTGGAAGCATGGAGGTAAATCTCAAAATATATAGGACAAGGTGTTTAGAATCACTGTGCTGCTTTGAAACCAAAGAAGAAATCATTTAAGAACACATGGTGGAAAAAGATGAGCACACAGAATGACAAGCTGTGTCGTTATTCGAGCCTCCTCTCTGAAGTAGCTGACAATTAGAGTCTATTTTTCAAACATCTTGGAAAGAAGGCACTTGTCATATTTGATGTGACGCATTTGAAATGTGGACTATAAGGAATTAAGTTTTAAAACTTATTGCTCGCCTTCAGGGGAAGTGACTTCCAGGTCAGCTGTAGCTCTATTTCTCAATACTGTGTCTGAGAATGTTCTATCTTCAGCAGTAGGGTCTTACCTTCAAGTTCTAGGAGGCCATCAAGGGCTAGGGCAATAGCCTGAGTAATTTCGGGAGTCTCTAACAAAATAGTATCTGTCAGCATCTTCCTACAGCAACCTCATGAGAATTCAGCTACTGGGTACACTATATCACAGCCATCCACATTCAAATAAGGGGCATACTCTATGGCATACATTAAAATTGTCTTTTGATTGATCTAAAGTGTTTTTGGTAAATTTCAAAATTAATTTCAGAGCCATTTTAAATTCAGACAAAAATGCAATCTAAATCAGAGAAGTTTGAGACACTGTAGGCCCTGTTGAAGGCAAAAGGTATCACAAAACCTGTAAACAAATCTATTATCACTTGCATTTTCTGGGAGATTTACATCACAGAAGTTTGAGAACATCTCAATATACTGAATTTCAGTGGAATAATACAAAGCTCTACATACTTGGGGGTATTAAAGTTGACAAATTAATCACAAAAGCAAGACATAAAATTTAAATTTCCATGACAGCAAGATTGCTCTCAACACTATTCCAACTATTACCATAAGCAAATACAATGTCAAAGATCCAAGCTCTCAACGGATAAGCCATGACTTTCATTTGTTTGACAAATGGCTGGTGTATTGATTTTATATATACAGAGACAGGAGTACTTAACACTTTGAGGAAAGCCATTTCTAAAGCTTCAGCATCTTGCTAATATTTTAATTGTCTCACTGTACAGCTACATGCCTCATTTGCATTTCATCACCCTGCATTACTGACAGTTAAGGACATATTCACACTACATCACAAATTCTTTACTGGGAGTGGATATTTGTGTTCTTTAAACTCTGCCGAGTTTATTTACTATATCAAATGTCCCATTCGGTTATTTCTCTTTCCATCCCTTCCTAATAATTCATTTCAAAAGTCCTTGGGTAAAGTTCATCGAGGTAAGCACCACACTAGAACTGAAGGAACCACAGTGGCCAAGTGAGGAAAGTTCATTTCTAACACGGTGAGGAGGATCCCAGTAATAAGCTAGGCCAATGTGGGATGTCAGAGTCCCAGTGGGGTGAAGAACACAGTGTTAGGGATAGAAGAGAGAGGTGGTGGCAGGTGATTAGTTTCATATGGTGAAGTTGACCAAAATTTCTCCATTAAGGGAGTTGGGATTCTTACTATCCATCAGGGGAATTATAAGCATAAAGAAGAAAGAAGCTAGAAGGAATTCAATAGGGTCAAGGTCCTCATTTCCAAAATGTATGCAGAAACACAAACTTATTTCCTGCTTTTCTACTCTTGCTTCCAAAGCTCTTTCATTTTGTACTTTTTTCCCAGCCCTGAAAACACTAATTTTTCCAATAAATCTTGGCTTCTTTCAGCAAACATCTGAGAGGTATGAGTGACCACTGCTACTGAAGTGCCATTATTTCCAGGGCTGGACAGAGCTAAAGCATTACATAGATGATAAAGAGAGTTAGATTGATTAATTGATCAATCAATAGATAGGTACAGGTACGCAGAAGGCATTTAATAGTTACACTGTTGAGAGACTGTAAAATAATGAGAACATAACCAGGGACACAAATATAAATCCATGGCCAAATATGAGCATCAAATTTGATTCACTGGCCAAATATAAGGAGTGAAATGCAATGTGATATTGAAATATCTAATAGGGCAAGATAGACATCCCCAAGTCTTTGCAGATATAAATAGACACAGAGCAAGTAGAGAAATAAACTGAATGCTCATGAAAAATGGGAAACCACACACAAATTTTCCCCACAACGTGGAATAAGCTGACATCACAATGTACTACCAATAAGATGCAATGGGCAGAAGGCAGAGCTGCTTCCATGATTTTCTTGCCCAAGATGAATGGACTGACTGGAAAATAAGGAAAGGGCTGACGGTACAAAACAACCGGCCCAGAGGGTTCAGGAGTGTCAGGGTCATGGATGGCAAGGGAAGTCCGAGAGACTGTTTCAGATTGGAGATGAAAGATATGAGAGCTACATGTGGCATATGATTCTGAATGGGACCCTGTTTCAACAACTAGCAAAGTCTGAGCTGAGTCTGATAATTTGATGGTGCCTCTGGCTGATGTTTATATAGAGAAAATCACACTAAAGTATTTGGGTATTGGAATACCAACCTCAAATGGCTCCAGAAAAAGACTATCTGTACTGTTCTGACAACTTTTGATATTATTTTAAAATGAAAACTTTTGAAACTAAAAGATCTCTGTATTTCTTCTCAAAAAATCCAGACCCAATTTTAAAAAGAAAGCATAAAGATGAAGGAATAAAAAAATAACAAACAAGCTTCAATTCCAGAAATTCTATTTGTCCAGACACCAAGATGTTAAATTTAGAGGATACATTTTAGCTTTGTCGTGAGTTTTATTTGATTATATGGGATGTCTGTTCAAGAGTTTGGCAAGTGTAGGGATGTTTGGGCACAAACAGCAACAATGAAAAGGAAGCAGAGGGGTTGGCAGGGACCAAGAACATCAGATAATGAGGCTTGAAGTTGGTGCAGATTAATCACCAGAGACCATTTGGGTACCTTCTTCTGATGTGCATGGCCGCAAGCTCTCTACGAGACTGCCACAGTAAGCTGGGGCTCCCTTCCATGGTACAATGGTCAATGGTAACAAGGTTCATATGACGTGGGGAGAAGTGGGAGCAGAATGAAGGGTAAGAAGTGGGAGCAGAATGAAGGGACAGTGTACTGAGTGTCATTTATGCAAGAATATGAATGTAGGGCAGAATGTCTGTGTTTTGCTTTTCATTATATTAGCACATTAGGAAAAGACTACAACTGGGCTACACTCCAGCCCTATGTCTTTTGTGGTTTTGTTTGTTTTGCTTTAAATTAGTTGTTTAGTAGAATAATCGATTTGCTTATAAGATTTTCATATATGTATCTTGATATCCTTTGCTTTTATTCACCCCCAAATTGGAAGAATTAATGATTTTAGACCACATTCATTGGCCTACAGTCTATAACTCATCCACATAAAATTATATCAAGCAAATATAAATTCGCCCTCAAATTTCCATTGAGAATTGCTCTGCAGTACTAACTTGAAT
>NW_008360326.1:1118865-1124646 GCF_000622305.1 Nannospalax galili
AATTATTTTCATTAAGAGGTAAGAAAACTAGTTAACTTTTAAATTGAGAAGTTTTACTACCTATTTTAAAATTTGGAAAACTACTTTAAAATACCGTTTAGAGCCATCATGAATTTAATTACTATATCTTAAATCATCTTCTACTAGAAACAGACTAGAGATAGGCAAAATTAGATTCATGTTCATTACACATAGACCGTTGTTGTTAATGGAATTTGAATGCCTTAAAATAGAGCATATGTTCTCTGTATGATATTCCCTCCTCTTCATTCCTGATGAGCTTCAGTTCTGTCTTACCCTTACAAACATGAGACTTCAGAAAGCAATGAGAAATGCTGTGGCGTAGGAAGGGAAGAATGTGAAAGAAAGATTCAAGAAAGGACTAATTGAATCCTGGAAGATGAAAAAGGGCCAGGCAGAGGGAAAGATCTGTATATCAGATATAATATAAGAAAGGAGGAGGAATCTTTCAAACAGAGGAGACATTTGGGCGAAGACTCATAGATGGAAAAGAGGAAAGAATATTCCAGGAACAGATTGGATCCCAAAATGAGTTAAGAAGATATCTCAAGAGTTAAGGAAGATAAATCCTACATGTAGTTATCTAGCCTCAACTGGATACTTCTAGTGACAGGAAGTCCGCTGCCCTATGAGACTTCATCATTGCACAAAGTATTCTGTCTAATATTTTTTGTTTATAGTCAAGTAAAGCTATTCCTTTCTTTAGTCATCCCTCATTTCTTTTAGTTTGGCCTTTGTTTCCACATGAGAATTTTGAAAGTATTTGAGGAAAGACAAAGTCTCTTTTCTTTTAGGATCTCATCAACTCTCTTCTAAATCTTGTTTCAAAATACCTTTCCTTGAGCTTGAGAGATTGCTCAGCAGGTGAAGACACTGAGCATCATGCCTGACAACCTGAGTTCCATCCCCAGAGCATATATACGGAAAGGAGAGATTCTTGTAAGTTGTCCTCTGACCTCCATAGGTGCACCATGGTACATATTCACACACACGCCCACAGAAATACATTAATGTAATTTAAAAATACGTATCTTCCTCAGACGGAAGTCTTGCTATCACTTTTACAATTAGTGTCAGAATTCCATATAGTATTCTAAATGATAATAGTTGATATATATTGATTTCCTAGAACACAAAACATGCTGTTAAACACAGCATGAATTACCTCATTTAACCTGATAAGCTCATTTCCTCTTACTGATGGGAAAACAAAATCTAAGGAAGACTAAATAAACTTTCTATTCAGAAGTCACAAAGCAGTAAAGATGGGGTTTGAGCCTAGAGTCTGGCTTTATCACCAGTACAATTAACCACTAAGCTGTATAGATAAACTATCACAGAACAGAACACTGTCTTTCTTTGATCTGAATATTAGACTTTTATTAGTTCTTCCTTGAGACTAATAAAAGTTTTTTATTATTTCAAAGCTCGAGAGCATTGAAAGTCATTTAAAGGTCTTCTTATAATCTAGAAGCATAACTTTTTATTACAAACTTGAAAATAAAAATTGCCCAACATTCTATAACATAATGTATCCTGTCCCTTCTTCCTCATCCCTTTCCTTTTGCATTTCCTTGTGAAATTAGAACAATTGTTTCTGGGAGGAGCAAAAGATTCCAAGATCCACATTCTGAAATCAGAACCTGGTATTTTAAATCCAAAATAAGGCAATCCAGGTGGCACAGCGTCTTCAATCAGCCGGGGTTTTCACTAGTCAATGCTGTTATCTAGATAAATGACTCAGCCAAAAGCTAGGATGAAGTCATCTTTCTGCATTTCATTCTTACAGATTACAATGCCTTTTGCAGATTGGTAAATTTTCCATGATGCATATAGAAACAACACACTCTGGAAGGTTTTCTACTGCTCCAATTTCAGAAACACCCCTACCTCATTTGCTTTCTATTTATTGACTGAATTAAAAATATGCATGCCTGCTATGTAGTGGTTATCATAACCAAGAGATAAAAGGCACTTTTTGAGCAACTGAAAAGAATTAAAGGGGTAAATGATCCTGATCTCAATGATGTGGAAGGATTGGAACATTTGTTCACACAGTAGAGTGAACCTACAGGACCTAACTTTCTTTTAAGCTGATGCAGAATTAAATCTGGGATTGGAATTTAGCCCTAAATTGTTATAATCTAAAATTTCTTTTAATGCACAGACCAGTCTGTGTTAAGATTTCCCCTTTCTTCCTCTCATCACTATGAAAGGAGAGTGGGTAAACGACTCAGAGACTGAGGGAGGGAGAGCTGACTTGATTCAAAATGTCAGTTCTGGCATCAACTGAACTCAAGTAGGGTTCCCTACCTGATTAGCTAGAACAGATAACAATCAGTGAGCATGGATGTTTCCTCTTCAGGTGAGAAGCTTGAAATGAGAGTCTACTTCTGAGGAGACTTCAAGTCCCCATATAGGACGTATATTCTTAATGGAAGATGAGCTCTTACCTTGTTTAATTTGGTCTTTTAGCATGCCGTCCCAAGACTGTTTCTTGTCATTAACTAGTAGCTCAGCAGGTGAGCTCGCCACTGCTATGCACCTCCTCTAGAATGCATCTTCATTTTTCCATTATTTTTAGAGTTAAATTACAAGCCCAGCAGGGAAACAACTACATTTAACTGATTTTCTTATTACCTAACATTTCTGTTAGTATATTTGCATTTTTACCTCTTTTAGTTTTCATGTTCCCAACATAATTGAAAATATTACCGCAATTATTCAAAATAAATAGCAATAACTATGGCCTACTTAGTAGGCATGACCTCTTATTTGGTGGGCTGGAATCTGAGCAAGGATCAGAGAAAACTGGGAAAGGAAGCTCAGAAGTAGCAAAGTTAATGCAAATAACAGATTCATGATTGGGGAGATCTGACTTTGGTCCTTGAATTTGATGTGATCTTGGGCAAGACCCCTGAGCCCTCTGGAATTCTGTAAAACTGTCAGTTACATAATCCTAAGTACTTTAGAATTCTGATCTTCGGCTGTATAAGTAAGAGAAATTTAGTTCCAGGACAGTTTTGAGAGAGGCCAAGCCCAAAATTTTACCCAGACTGAATATTGAAATTATCCCATTCTCATTCTACTTCTCAAACGACATGGTTGTTTGTAGCTCTCTTGTCATTTTCGGTCCTGGCACATACATCTGTTTTTCTTTGGTAGTGCCCAATCTACCTTAATATCTTATTATGCCTGTCTTTTTCTTCTTGTACGTCATTGTTTCTGCATTCACAGATCCTCACTCCTCCTATAGACCACACTTCCATACTTCTTTCTTTGTGATAAAATCTCTTAAAAATTAAGGAAGGGGTGCCACAGTGATGCTACTGGCACTTTTCCTTAACATCCAATAAGGACAATACATTTCCAGTGTCACACCCCTTAATTTGTATTTTCTTGGGTACGAATGTCTATTTTCATAGGTACTTGCATTTTAAAAGCTAGCTTAATGGCTGTCCAAGCCTAGCAACAACACAAAGATTATGTTCTCTCCTCTACTACTGGTACCTTCTTTTTTACACTCTGTCTTCTAACTTGACTGTATTGTCTTTTCACTTTCCATTTCATCTCCCTTGAGATAGCCTACCTCAACTTTCCAAATTCTGTACTCATTCGTCCCTCTTAAGTGAAATGCTGCACACATATATCCTTCTACCTGTGTTCTTGAAGCTCCTTTGCAATGCCAAGAGATAGAGCTAGCTCCAGGCGGAGCTGCAATTACCTTTCTTTGTCCTCTTGTTCTCCACTCAGAATCACCCTGTTTTCCCCTTTTGCCGCCACCAGCAACACAGCTCTCTCTTGCCCTCCCGATGATCATAATAGATCCAGGTGTACTCTATATTTCCCTAAATTCTGGTTTTTTGGGGGTTTTTTTTAATGTTATTTCTTACAGTCAAGACTTTTCAGGGCCTGGGAGTTGTTTTCTTAAAGTGTATTTCAAATCTGAATCATCCCCATATTCCCAAGTGATCAATAGCTCAAGTATTTCTCTGCCCTAGGAAAAGTACAATCATCAAGGGCTTTTAAGGACCATGAACTATGAGAATAGTATACGATATCACCTATAAAATAGTTTTTATCATGGGAAACTATGTTATCATGGTGAAAATATGTTTAGCATATCTGACTTGCATCTTCTCTAAGGATGCCACCAACTCCATCAGAAACTATACAGAGGCAAATCCTGAAGTATCAACATGTATTTAGTACTGTGCAGAAGAGAAAGAAACTTGTTGGCATTTCTAAGGATAAAAGTTTTCATAGCCAGGAATGGTAGCATATTTTCTTAATGTCACTTTGAGGGAGGAGGAGGCAAGAGGACGGCAAGTTCAAAGCTAGCCTGGGCTACATAGGAAAGCCTTGAATCAAAATAAATTAAAATTTCTCAAGAAAAAATTATTCAGTTGAAATTTTGGTGGTTTTCCTTTCATGGGGAGACTTGGTGATTGATTTTTAGAAGTTATAAGGAAATCATGTAACCTTAGAATTCAGTTTATCAACAATATACAAGTTCTAATTCTCTTTTTAAATTTCTTTTTTAAAAATTTTTATTGAATTTTTGTGTATTTCATATAGGACAGCTCAATCTATCTTAATCATCTTTATAGCCCTGTCCCCCCCAACTGGCTCCTTCCCATAGCCCCCCACAATGGAATTCATACATATTCTGCCATTTGTGTTAAGGCCTATTGTGTCAAGTTAGTGTCCCTAGACATCCCTTGGTGCAAGTTCATCTACTGAGGCATAGTCAGCCTGACAAGAGTCCCGCACTTTAGAAAGATCAGTTCTTCCTCACCCAGCAGTAATCAGTTGCCAATATTTCTTCAGCTAAGATTGGGGTCTGCTGTCCATTTCCCCAGTTCTATGCTGGGTTTCTGTCTGCTTGAGTTTGCATGGGTCCTGTGCATACTGACACCATTGTTGTCGGTTCTTTCTAACTATTGAATTTTTATCACCTCCAAACTTGTGTAAATTTCTTCCTCTCTACAAAACTCTGTTCTTCTGGATTTCCTTTCATCATCAATCTGAATAAAATATGACACTCACATTACTCCAAATCTCTCAGTAATATATAGTCATTTAATAAGGAAATTGGATATTTATGTCAATGTTTAGGTCTTCCCACATTATGAGTTAGATTTGGCAGACCTTTGTTCATTTTGCAAGTGGGAAAACCAGAACTCAGGTACTAGATGCTGTGAAAGTTATGGGAGGAAGCCTCCTCTCATGCTTGGGATGTCCAGGACTAGTTCTCAGCTAAATGCTACCCAGAATCACCCATATGAGAAGTATGGAGTTTTTCCTCTGTGTTTGTTTTCATAGTTAACAAAAAATGTTAATGATCTTATCATTTTATGTCTATCACACCAATGCAATGATGTGATGCTTTATGAATTTAAATCCTGCCCATCAAATTCATGAGGAGGAGTAAGCATCTAACCAATACCTTCTCTTAATATGTACATTAGAACAGTGGGATTTCAGACACAGTGAGCAAGTGGAGTGACATAAGGTGCCAAGATAAAATACTGGGATTTATGACGCATTTATTTGTAAATCTAACTGAAGTTGGAATGACTACTCTAAAATGAAATGGACTAAATGTGGTTTGGGATTTTCTTAGTTTTCAAACATCCTTCTGAATACGACAATTCATAAAAACCAGTTCATCCCTCAGTCCCCCTGAGCTCTCTCTGAGGAGGATATGAATAGCTCCCTTTGTAATTTATAAAACAAGCATTAATATGAGTACCAAAA
>NW_008360326.1:1124680-1131022 GCF_000622305.1 Nannospalax galili
CACACGTAGTCTCACTTAGACAGTAAATGATTTTTAGACACTATAAAGGGACTTTAGAAGAGTTTCCGTATTAACAGTCTTTAAACTATTTCTATCTTACTTTTCAACCAATTTTGTATCACTTTTGGCTTTCTAGTATAGTCTATCCAAGGATACTTTCATTCATCTTATTTTTAACCAATGTCATTAAGAAAAGTTCTGGAAGCATTTTGGCTTTAACCCAGATTTCCACACAAGTTCCAACTCACCCAGTAACAAGGTACACCTTTTCCTTTGCCCAGGGCTTATCCTGATTTACTCTTTAATTTGCCAAAATCAAAAGGCTGCATTGGGGGCATGTTAAGACTCGCCCCATTAGCTAAAAGACAGATGGAGGGAAGAATTCTAAACATCTTATTTCCTGCTTTGAAAAATGCCTTTAAGAACTTTTCAGTCTACTCTCATTAACACCGTATTTTAGGATTGCCTAGAGTAATGCCACTTGCCCCCTCCCTGCAACTTTAAAAAAAACTTACCGGCTGCCTTTTGACACCTAGCCAATTTTTCCATACCAGGATCCGAAGCTGATGAAACTGGGAAGCCATCCTTCAAACTCCCTGAACAAGAAAATTCCTTTCTTTTACTCCACAACTGAAAAGAATTGGAGCCTTGTCCAACTTGCTGTGTGCCAATGGGTCAGGACCCTTTTCACGGCATAGTTTCTTAGAGGTTGGGGTAAGAGACCCACAGTTCTCTTCCTGGTGGATTTGGTTTTCCTTTCAGTAAATTCTTAATCAAGAAGCTCTTCTCAGCCAAAGCTTCTTCAGAAACAAGTATCCAGCTCGTGTCTTTCAGTGGCCCGTGCTTATTGTAAAATAAAACCCAGCTATTGCCTGTTGGGTGAAGGCCACACTCCAGAGAGAATGAGTATCATTCAGATAATGCTCCACTGTAAAAAAAAAACAAAAAAACAAAAGGTGAACCTACACCTCCTACTCTCCATGAAATTAACTGCCTATCCACACCTTAGAGAACATGTCACCTGCATTAGGCGTGTCATAGGAATTAGGTGGAACCCTGGACGGGCCAGTAGGACTTGTCCTGCATTCCCCTGCCTTCTTTCCTACACATACTGCCTGCAGTGGCAGCACAAGGCACGGAGGATTTTACAGGTTCTGGGCACAGACTCTGAACTGAATGAGTGCCTCTTGGAGTATTTTTAAGTGTTACTAAGATGTTTTAAATCGATAAAGCCAGAACTCAGTTGTGAAAGTCGGAACCGCAACCTATCATTGATGATATATCAAAGTCCCAAAAACTTCAAGTTAAATTTAATGTTTTAATTGGAGGGAAGTAACCATGCTGGGTGGGTGCTACCTCCTAGGACAATTTACACGATGGAGAAAATGAAAGGCAGAGCTAGAGGTGACGTAGATGACATGCTGTAGATTCCTTCATTTGGGCAGTTACAGTTCAAGGGGACACCAGCTTCCCTGGGATATTGCTGCTATCTCCTCCTATTCTGAGTATGTTCTCCTTTGCGGCTAGGTCTCTACTCAGAACTGTCTCCAAATTGGCATCTTCTGTGAAGGCTTTTTAAATAACCTTGTCAGATATATGTATTCTGCTCTTTAATTCATTGAAATTCTTTGTTACTGTCTCAAAGGATTCATATTTTTGTCTTTTTTTATGTTTCAGTTTAACCTTATTAGTTAAAAAATTCTATGAGGAATGAACGATTGTGTTTTGCAGTGTTTTATGTATGATTAGTCCTTAATAATTACTACTAAAAGTAAATGAACAGACCATGTATGCCAAGACTAATTACATGAAGTTCGCATTTGATTCTAAATCTTGTCTTGAATGATTGAGACGGTGCTTATAAAACAGTTAAAGCATTGTCTGAGTTCTTCCTTCAAACCAGGAGTGAAGGGTGGTTTTGCTGCCTGGTCTCCATGCCAACTGTGGGTGCTTGATAGCAGCCAGCCTGGGGCAGACTGGAGCCATGATGGGGCATGTCCATGACCTCAGCTTTGGTTTTGTCCCTACTGTGAAGAGTCTTTCCAAGCCAATCCATCAGGAAGTTCATCCTGAGTATTTAGGATGTGGTCCTTTAATTTTTTTTTCTGGACAATATGGAAAACAAGATGTTCTTGGGATAACAGAGAGCCTCTGCAATGCTGCATTCTTTCAACCCCTCTGGGGAGCAGAGCTGAGCTTTGTCTGGCTCTCACACTCTAAGGATGACTGGAGTTTCTGTTTCTTGGCCTCCTTCAACTGCTATCTGTCACAATCCACAACTCACTAATGGTTCACAAATAGGCATTGCTTACTTGCGAAGACAAGGTGGGACTGGGGATGTGATTCTACATGTTGAAGGACATTGCAGGCATACAGAGGCTTTACTCAGTCAGGTAACATCAGGTCAAAAAGCTCTGACTCATCACGTGACTGATGCAGGTGAGAGGTGAGCTGAAAATGTACCATGTGGCTTCCAAGAAGCTGCTTCATTGCTTCCAAATATAATCCTGGAATTGTTTTGTTTTGTGGTTGTTTGCTTAACCTGGGTTAAAAGGCCTCTCAAGCTGTCCTTTTGACCAGACACCTTCATCTATTACCTAACTTTCCAATGAAGATAATGTATTGTATTATAACTCATGACTTCCTGGCAGATCTATTTCTTCAGAGTAATTACCCAGCTGTACGTTAGATGTTCTATATTTCTTTGCATGGGAAGGTACAGGTCTTTGGTTCAAATATCACACATTTTTTTTGGAGACTTAGCAATCTTCTATAAAATATAACTAAGTTGGGATAAATTAACAATCAGGCTTTAAACTTTGCCCAAGTCTGAATATCTAGATCTTAGCATCCATGTAGATTAAACATGCTTCTAGCATTTTCTTTAACTTTGTCTATTACTTTTAAAGAGGGAATTTTCAAAGATGATTTTTTTAAGTCATAGCCTAAACATTAATCTTGGAAGTTATAACTTACATGAGTTAAGAATCATAGACTTTGTTCAGAAAGACCTTCAAGTAACTATTAGACCAACCAAAAGGGTATAGGAGAAAACCAGTGGAAGGAAATTAAAGATAATGATATTACAGGGGAGAATGTAGCAGTGTACCCCAGTCCTAATTAGAGGTTGAGGAGCTGCTGACAGATAGCTTAGGATTTTCCTTGATGGAAGAAAGGTGATTGGTAACCAAGAATAATCCGCACCCAGAATATTGAGCTGTTAAAACACATTTTTTAAGCAGAAACTTAACTGAAGAGCAAATAAACAAAGGTGAAGTTAGAATAACACAGTGTAAGAAAAATGAAGAGTGGCACCCCTGATTAGGCATGCTTGTGCCTGCCTGTAATCCCAGCATTCAGTTGTGAGTTTAAGAGGCCAGCCTGGGCTCTATAACGGGTTCCAAAATAGTTGGAACGACATAGGACAAAAGAGCCAAACAAAACAATGCCTTGTTAGCCAATAAGCTACTACAGGTAGTACACTTGTAGTTGTACTGAAAAATATTACTCTATTTTGATGACCTGCTACATATGATTCAGTCATTCCGGTGCTTCTGCCAGAGGTGAGCATTGTCTTTAAGAATGAGTTCCATTGTGTCTACCTAGACTCCCATCTTCTGCTCCTGCTGCCCCTGCTCCTTAAAGATCAATAGGTGTCTTCTTTCACACAGCGAGGAACTATCTCATCAACAACACCTTCAAGCATTTGTTTTTGTGTGTTCCCTTTACCAGCAGTGAAAATATGATTGTGTTATCTTGGGATATGAGGATTCTGGAGTTCTGCCTTCCTAAGGTCTAGTAACTGCAAGTTTTAGGAAAAGCTCGGTCAGAGTAAGGTTGACTAATGCGAGTGCAGGACTTGCAGACAAACAAGTCATCTTTCTGAGGCTGCTCTTATCTAAAGCCTTGCAGAAACTCTCTGTCTCCAGAATACAGGTGGACTGATGAGACTGCCAAGGCTGCAGTGGTGTGAATGAAGACCTACATGAGGACTAGATGGGGAGTCAATCATGTGGCACACTCTACAATCTGGGCAAACGTCAATCAGTCCAACACCATGGACAGGGCATTGATATGGCTAGAAGATATTAATTTGTTTTAATAGTGTTTATTAAAGATCCCTTTTATATACTAATAATAGTTATAATAAAAATGAATCACTACACTACAAGACTCAGTCTGTTGACCCTGTTCCCATACAAGAATCTAGCACAGGTCCTACTCAATGGTCATTTAATGCTTAGCAAAGAGCAAATAGCAAACACTTACTAAGCCGTTATTGAATCATCATCAGAGAAGCCCTACCATATGGAAACTGTCATATCCTCCTTTTCAAATAAAGAAAGTGACATTCAGCAGTGCCATAGCCTGCTTGAGCTGACCCTGTTGAAAGGGAGGAGACTGAGAACAGCAGGCAGGAAGTGAAGTTTTATTTTTTAATCTTTATGCCATGCTGTCTCCAAATACCACATTGGAAGGAAAGAGTCATAAAAAGAAGCAATGGGGTTTTCCCTGGTTTACTAAGGATCTGTAAAACTCTTCCAGAGATTTTTTCAGAAGTATTTACAGGACAAAGTATTGTGCAAACGTGCACAAGAATAACTGCTCCAAGAATTAAAGAAGAGGAAGACTTCTCTTTGGGGCTTCTTGGTTGACTACCAAAGCACTTCACAGTCTGGCTCTCACCAGCTCCATCAGGGAATCTCTACCCACAGCCACCCCTCCTGCCATCTGCTATGATGCCACAGATAAGAACTGCTCACTTTTAAGTTCTGGCATCCTGTTCCCTCTTCTAGAAACGAAATTATGTTCGTTCTTAAAGGGCTGATTCAGGAGCTGCTTCCACTCTGCGGCCTTTCCCAGAACTTCCACTCATCACTCCTCCACCCCAACTGAATTATCCTTTATCAGCCTTCCCATAAACCTTTGTTCATAAAGACAATCAACTCCTTGTTACCCTCTATTACAGTCAGCTTGGCTCCAGTTATACTCTGATACCCTGAGATACAGGGACCATGTCTTAGGGAATATCGATACTTAGGGATTGACTCTTTCCCTGGAGAATGGAAGACTACAAATTCAAGAACTGGTTTGAAGTAGAAGATAAAGGTGAAGTGTTATAGACCTAATGGTGAAAAATGGACGATGATACTATGAGGATTTAGAATATGAAGTTTCTGGCAACTGTGTAGTGAAACAGACATGTAGAAGATGAAAATGTAGAAACAGATAGAAGTCATTGAAGTCAAGACCTAAAACCCTGATTTTTGAATCTACAAAATGTGGCATTAATAGTAAAGTAGATAGTTTAGAAATTTCAGTGGTAACCAGAACCACAATTTCACTACCAAACTGGGGTTTTTTGTTTGTTTCTGCCCAGTCAGCATCAATCAGAAATTATTTGAGCTACTGACTGTATATTAAGATGCTTTGGGATGCTAATCTCTCAAAAGCTCTAATCTACAGATAAGCCTATGAGGTCAATATTAGTATCTCTACTCCATATACGAGGAATCATAGGTCAAGATGCTTTCCCAGGTCACACAACTACGATTGTCAGAACAGTGATTTGAACCCAGGTCCTTATGCCTACAAGACCTATTCACTAATTGGCCCTCATAAAGCAATCACGGGTAAGAAACTGTGAGTAGATGCATTCAGCCCAGGTGGAAATGCACTATAAGTTGGGAAATTGAGGCTAACTCATGGTAAAAATAACAACAGCATCCTTTTACAAGGAGGTGAGACACCACCCGAGGATTAAGATAATGAGGCACCAATTGCTAATACATCATTACTTAAGATCTACCTACAGTGTAAGGAGTGATAGCCAATGCTGTGACGCAGGTAGGTGTGAGGAAGCTATCAGATTCAAGGTTATCAGCTGTTTCTTCAGCACTGAGACAGTCCACTGAAAATGTAGACAGAATAATTGTGTCAAGAAGCAACTAGATAAAGAAAATCTGGTCCATAAAACCACAAAGCAAAATATGATTTAAAGGAGCTTAAACTAGACTCACTCTCTCTAAGGTAAGTTCTAAGATAACTAGTTCTTCCAAGATGGTGGCAACAATACAAAATTCACCATCACAAATGGCACAGTCATGTCAGGAAAGCCAGTTTGATAAACCAGCTGATTAGTCCACCATATAAGCATGAGAATTTCAAGGTGATTCTTAATCTTGCAAAGAATTGCTCACCTACTCACTCAGGTGAGTAACAGAGTTGGTTAAGACAGGTAAAGTGAGCTGGGTTAGTTCTTACATAGATGATAGATAGATAGATGATAGATAGATAGATATAGATAGATGATAGATAGATAGATAGATAGATAGATAGATA
>NW_008360326.1:1131036-1188250 GCF_000622305.1 Nannospalax galili
GATAGAAATCATCTTGTGGTAACAAAAATGGTAACAAAAGGCTTTAAAAATTGGTACCATCCCCTAAAAAATAGCTTAGGAATAAAGAAAATACTTAAGACAACGTATCAAGAAAGATTATTCCTTCTTTGTCAGTGCAAGTTTTAATCAATTCTTCATTTTAAAGGCAAAAGAGTGAAAATTATAAACATTTTCTTCTCAATTTAGGTTTTTATTCCTTAACATCTAAAGCAGCTTAAATAATATTTATATTTAGAGCTATTGCTCCTTCTTTCTTTATGAAAAATATTCAGCAGACCAATTTCTGTATGTGTTTTACTTTTTGGTAAATAACTTCTTCCTTGAGCAATTGGGGAGAAAAGAATTTAAAAAGTCTAGATTTAAGTGGTAGTATGCATTATCTTGAAAACAATAGAAACTGCCTTAGAAAAGAGTTTTTCTTTTCTTTGATTTATTCATTTTTATGTATGACTATTTTGCCTGTATGTATGTAAGTGTACCATGTGCATACAATGCTCATGGAGGCCAGAAGAGGGCTTTGGATACCCTGAAACTGGAGATATGGGCAGTTGTTAGCTGCCATGTGGGTGCTGGGAACCAATTCAGGATCCTCTGCAAGTGCAGCCACTGTGCATTTTGGGGGGAGGAGGGGTCTTTTTGAGACAGGGTCTTTTTGTAACCCCAGCTGGCCTGGATCTCACTATGTAGACCAGACTGACCTTGATCTCACAGAGATCTACCTGCCTGTGCTTCCTGAGTGCTGGGATTAAAGGCATGTACCACCATGCCCAGTGCAGCCAGTGCTCTTAACCACTGAGCCATATCTCCGACCCCAAGAGTTTTCTTAAAAAAAAAAAAAAAAAAAAAAAAAAAAAAAGCTAGAAAATGATTACTTTCAAAGATTTTAAAAGTTAAACCTTCAGTAGAGGAAAAATGCCACTCAGCTATCTATCCCCTCAATCTTGAACAACATAATATAATTTTTCTATATATTTTCTTTGTGCGGTTACTACTGAATTACCTGGGAAGGATAAGTCTAGGGAGAAGGGAATAGCCAATGACTCCAAATATGTAAACACATGTTTTAGGGGAAAATTCAAGCACTAGTTGGCCAGTGTGCAGAGAACTGAGGTCTTTGTTTCATGCTCCTTCATGTGTCTCCTTAAACAGTACTGCTCTTCCATCAAGTCCCCCAGAAGCAGTGTGGGGAAGCAGAGAAGGAAGGAATCAGGGAGAGATGCGATGCGATGAACAAGCAGTCATCACATGTATCGATATTTGATAGTTTGACTTCTGAACAAAAGAAAGTACTTTTCAATTAAGATAGAATACCTACACAAGACCACAATCATAAATATGCATTTGAGGGCTGAAGAGATGGATGACTCAGTAGTTAAGAGTACTTACTCTGTTTGTAGAGGACCAGAGTTTGGTTCCCAGCACCCACATGGTGGTTCACAACCAACTGTAACTCCAGCTCCAGGTAATTCAACACAGTCTTCTGACCTCTGTGGGCATGTACATGGTGCACATATAGTCACCCAAGTATAAATATGTATACATAAAATAAAAAAGAAGTATTTTTGAAAGAAATATCCACTTTTGTGTGTTTCTATCAATATAAATGTATATCCATATATATTTCTTTACATAAATACACAGTCACAAAATTTTAGACATCGTGTAGCTACACATAGATTTTAAATGTGAAGAAAATGATACCTAATAAAAATGAAACATCTGGCTTTCTAGATGTGCATTTTAATGACAGCATGAGAAAAACACAGCATATGGCCATTGTATTGATAACATTTTGTTATAGAGAATTGGGCACATACTTTGAACCAAATTTTGTAATGGATATGTCCAGCCACAGGATTTTTCTAAATACAGTAATTTTGACTCTCCTAAATTAAATAACTGCACATTCATTAATTTTTGTTGCAACTATGAACATCAGGTTTATATATTATCCTTTTTCCAATAGGGGATCATTCATCTGTAACACAAATTGAATATGATTCATTTCTCTTGTGTACTGTGTTATCACCTGTGCTTGCTTTCTGGATCATGGAACTGTTTTGAAAGCTGGCTGTGTGATCCATATGTAGACTATAATAAAAAAAAAAACATTATCCAAAACTCTCTGAGAGGATTGCACAAACTTTTCAACCACCGAGGCTCTTATGGGAAACATAATCCCTTTCTCAGCTACCACTTGACCCTCAGCTCTTCAGCCTTCTTCCAATAATGAAAGGTCATTGCTTAGAGCAAATAGAAAGTCTTCTGTGTAGCACAAGAAGTCCATGAAATGAGTTCTGCTGACACTGTGGTTCCATAGCCTCCGGAGGTCATTGGCAAGAGTCCATTTTGCTGTGGCAACTTCATCCCTAAGCCAGGGGCTACAGAAGAAATGTCAAATCCTGTTGAAAGAGAGAGCACTAACTTGCTGCAAAGGGCCAGAGTGCCACAGGGGCCTATTTGAAGAATTGCTTTGATAAGGAGACAGAGAATGGGAGGGATTCAGCAGAGAGACCCCAATGAAGATGTGAGTGTTGAGCATCTCTGTCACTTACCTAGGATGGCTTGTGAGGCTCAGTTGCTGCCCTTAGAAATCATTGTTCTTAGTCCACAGACTTGTTATTAAACTAAAAGACCAAAGAAATCTAAATAAACCAAATATGAGCTGAGCCTCCCTGCCCCCAACTTCATGTGTCTATAAAGTACATATTAAATACCAGACCTTTTCTAAACACACAATTTCAAACCATCCTAAATTACAGAACTGCAATATTAATTCATTTTTTTAAATAATTAAGAACCTTGGGTTGCTATATGAACCTTTTCCTATGGGGAAATACTTACATGTAGCTCAAAATGAAAATGGGTTTACTCCATATAAAACTTACATAGCAATGCAACACATTGACACTACACATTAATTGAAAACAAAACAAGAATCCAAAAGCATATACTAAGTACTTGGTGAGTTCAATGCACTCTTTGGAGATGAGCGAGTCTCTTCAGTGGTGGGTCTGTGGTTTCCTTGCCCCTTTCCCATTTCCTTCTTGTTTTCACACCATTCTTTTTCTTCCCTTTTGAGGACAACTAAGTTCCCCTCTTTTTATCTTGCTGAATATTTCTGCATGCTTCTGTGAACCCTGGCTGCATTCGGACTTCCAGGCTCCAGAGAAGAGCTTTAACACTAAAATTTCTTAGTCACTAAAAAAAAGAAAAAGCTATTGTAATTTCTCTTTATGAGTAACTCTGATAACAGCTCCTAAAAGATTAAAATGTTCACCAGCTCCTTAAAGTTAATGATTATTAACTGAAACAATCCTTGATTACATGGAACCTCCAGAACAATGATAATCAAGAAAGATAGTGAGATTAATTCCACATCAGTTATTTCAAACTCTAAGCAGTGTTCAAGTACACATCAAGACACATGAAATGCTGTCACTTTCTATTTTTCCTTTTACTCAAGGTAGCTTGAGGAAAATCTTCTGGGATCTGTGGCACATTCTCAAGGGGGTACCAGTTCTTTTATAAGATTTAATATTTTGTTGTTTTCATGTTTATAATATCCTTTGATATTTATATACTTTGATATGTTGATGCCCTATGATTTCTTTAATACTCTTTGGTAGTTTTCATGTTTATGATACCCTTTAAAAAATTAAAGAAGCATATTTCTTTTCATTGGAGTGGCCTATATAAACAATTAAATATGAAGTGATTATTTATAGTAGAAATTTTTAACCCGAGTGAATTAATAAAAGTATCTAGATGCTTATATTCTAATATAAAACTGACAGCAATTGTTATATATCTGCCATTATAATTGAAACTCAAAAGAATTGTGAGATTTCTTCACAAGTTTTAAAAATAGTACCTCTCTTTATAGTATTACATAACTGAAATTTTCTTAGGTTACATATACGCATTGTGTATTTTGATTTGGTATTTTTAACATGACATAGTGAAGAATAGCCAGTACTGGTTCATTACACTGGGAAAAGAAAGAGGCAGACTTGATATAGATATTGCACATTCACAGTAGTATTGAACAAGTGCATATGAATGGTTTTTTTTTTTTAATTAGAGGCTCATCAATAAGCCAATCACCAGACTGCTGAAGTAAATCAGCATAAGTAACTTTTTCATGATATTCTAAAAACTGTTTGGCGATCAATTGAAGTTTCTTAGTTATACTTTAAATGAAGATTACTCTTTGGAAAGTTCTCACTAAATATAAAATCTAAGCTTGCAAACACATTCTAAGTGACAGTAATATCATTACATATGACTTACATGAGAATAACTTAGAATATAATGACTAAACTGAGTGATTTTTATTGATTAGAATCAATGATTTAAGTATCCAAAAGTACCAAGTAAATAGCTACACTGAGCCAATACAGAGAAAGTGATAAAGGACCAAATACGAGATTACGAGCAGCCCTGAGAAACTCTAGGCACAGCACTGGGACCTGGGACCATCTTTTAATTGTCAACCTGGCTAACCTAAGTCCCCAGTTATTCAAAGATTTGTTGCTATAGGGGAAGCAGACAGGAGTAGCAATTCTTACATCTGACAGAGTAGAGCTCAAACAAAAAGTAATCAGAAAGATAAAGAAGATGACCATGTATTAATAACAGAAGCAGTGCACCAAGAGGATCTGATGAAAGTAAATACTTACATCCTGAATGTTGGTGCATCTAGTTTCATAAAATAGTCACTGCTAGGACAGATAAATAATGGTACAGATAAATCCAGATGCAGTAATAGTAGGTGACTTTAATGCCCCACTCTCACTAATAGATAAATCTTCCTGACCAAAAAAATCAATTTAATAAATTTCAGAGTCAAGTTGTACCTTCAGCAAATGGACTTAGCAAGCATCTGCAGAATATATATTCTTCCAGTCACCCAAGGAACTTTATCCAAAATAGATCACATTCTAAGCCATAAAGCAAGTCTTAACAGACAAAAGAATTGAAATAATTTCTTGTATCTTATCAGATTATCATAAAATAAAACTAGAAGTCAATAGCAAGAGAAACTACAGAAACAATAGAAACATAATGATTGAAAAATAACTCCCTTGAATAATCAGTGGGCCCTTGAAGAAATCAAGGAAAATTTAAAACTCTGAAAATTGAGGGAAAAAGAAAACATGGCTTATCAGAACAAATGGGATACAGCAAAGGCCAAAAAAGGACAAAATAGCTACGACCATCTATATCCACAACTTAGAGAGAAGACACATTGATAACAACTTCATAGTCTTAGGAAAGCAAGAACAAGTCAAACTCAAAGCTAGTAGATGGGTAGAAATAAAAGATCATGGTAGAAATGAATAAAATGGGGTCTAACAAAAGAATACAAAGACCCAATGAAAATTTCTTTTGAAGGAAAAACAAGATTGACAAATTCTTAGCCAAATAAATCCAAAGAAAAAAGGAGAGTGTCCAAATTAATAAAATCAGAAACAAAAGAGAATCAATATAATAGATACAATGAAATTTGGAGGATCTTGAGGGAATACTTTGAAAAATGGTCCTTCTTGCTATTTGTCAGGAAAGTGATATTGCATTTTCTCCATTTTTATTCAATATAATACTGGAAACTTAGCCGGAGCAATAAGGCAAGAGAAAGAAATTAAAGGGATACAAATAGAAAAGGAAGAATTCAAAGTATCCCTAGCTGCACATGATATGAACCTATGCTTAAAAGACCAAAAAGATTATACCAGAAAGCTCATAGATCTGACAAACACTTTCGGTAAAACAGCAGGATAATAAGTCAATGTACTAAATCTCTATTTATGTATTGATACAAACATGCTGAGAAATACATCAGGAGAACAATCTCATTTACAATAGCCTCAAAAAATACATAGGAATAAACCTAACCAAGGTTAGATCCCTAACACCACATCTGGGGTAAGAGACATCTACCCTAAAAACTTTAAAGCACTGAATAAGAAAGTTGAAGACACTACAAGATGGACAAACATCTCATGGTCATGGACTGGGGAGGAAATGGAGCTCAAATCAGAGCTCAACTCACTAAGGGCTTTTATAGTGAAAATATCTTAAGGTTTGGCCTTATTATTTGACACAAATCTATTCAATGGCCTCAACCATCAGAAGATGAGTCAAATATTAAAGCGAATGACATTTCAGACATCCCTGAACCTGTGATTAATGGTTATGTCATCATGCATGAACCATTATACCTAAGCAGAATTATACTCTGAGCAACACAAGTAAGGCAAGTCCTATGAATTTGCTGTTATTACCTGGATTGCTCCTTTCAAATATTGGCAAAATTCAAGACAGTTTGAAGTAAGACCTGTTTGTGTACTTGCGTTGAGGTTTTGTGTCAGTGAGACAGAAAGCTGTATTTATGATAACAGCCATAAAATATGGTTCAAACAGTAGTCCTTAAAGCTATTCATTTAATGTACAAGAACAATTATTAAAAATTTCAAAATGGTTAAATAGAAAAATATATTTATAATTAATGTAGATGTTAAGAGAAAACATATGACCTTAACTGTTTGGGAGACTATTACAGTTCCAAGAGAGAAGTTTATTGATGCTTAGTATGAATGTTAGGAGAAAATAAACAACCATGAGGCATTAGGAAGATGACTGCTTGCAATAAGCCACTAAGATGGCACTGTTCCTCACCACCTACTCATGCCTTGTATAGTACTTTACCATGTGGAACAGAACTAAAAGGAATAGCTATGTGGCATAGTATTTCTAGGATTCTGTCAAAACAGACACCAAGGCTGCACTTTCCTTCTCTTGGATTACCCTTTCTAAAGGAAGACAGCCACCGTGATAGAAGGGCATGCGAACATGCTATGGAGAAAGCCAGGGAAGGAGAAAACAGGACCTCTGTATAAAACCAGAACTAGGGGATGGGGAGATGGAACAGGGAGTAAAACAGCACCCATGTATGAGGACCAGCGACCAGATCCCTAATACCACATACATGCTAGGTGGATGTGACAGCGAGCCTATAATCCCAGTACAAGGGGGGCAAAGACAATGAATCCCTAGAGCAAGCTAGTTATCTGCCAAATCAGTGAGCTCTAGGTTCAAGTGAGAGACTGTCTTAATATATAAGGTGGAGTGTGATTAAGGAAGACCACCAGATGTTAACTTCTGGCCTCCACACGTGTACATGTGTGTACATTCTCCCAAATCCATGAAAACTGCACCACACACACACACACACACACACACACACCAATTTGCCAGTAATTGTGTGAGTCAACTAGAAAGCAAATCTTCCAGGACCAGTTGAGGTTTCAGCTGGTGAAGCTCTAGCTGGCATGTGGGCTGCATCTCAAGAGACTTCAAGGCGAAATTGCCAAAAAAGAAATTTTAATTCCCAGAACAGAAAAAAATGGTAAGGCTAATTAATATTCACTATTGTTTTAAAGCATTAAGGGGCTGGAGAGGTGGCTCAGGGATTCACAGTGCTTGCTGGGCAAGCATGAAGACTGGGGTTTGGAGCCCAGCACCTACTTAATAAGCCAGGCAACTTACCAATACCTGCAACTCCTGGACGCTCTCTTCTGGCCTCAGGTTCAAGTGCCTACAAACATACATACATCTGCACTCAAACAGACACATAAATACACACATACACATACACGCATATAAATAAACAAGGTAAATATTTTAAAAATCATTAAGTTTTGGAGTAACTTCTGATGCAGTCAGTAATCCATAACTATTATAAATATAATACATCAAAATCCAATTCACATATATAAATCAGAATAACTGAGGTCAGATCATCTTAATGCTTACCTGTTTAGAATGCTTAATATACTGTATATATTAATACAAATTTAAGAACTACACTTAACCTTTAGTTATTTAGTTACACTTAGTCCTTGAGTAATTCAAGATCACAGTTTGGCATAATTTATATTCTGAGAGGAGGAAATACGATCAAAATCTCAACTCTGCTTCTTCAGAATTTCAGTGCAGAAAAACTTCCAAAACTATATCTAAAAATATCCATGATAAATTATCTTTGATCTAGACACAATGAAAACTATAAAAAAGAGAAAGTATTAAAGAAAAATGAGAGACCCAAAGACATTTCATTGTCATTAATCAAACTGAAGAACAATGAGGTTTAAAAAGACTTAAAAAAAACTTTTTTGTACTTCAGAGTCTAAGACTAAAACGTAAATAAAAAGCCATTTTCCTTAGTGGAAGGAGAATAACTGAGATTTGACGAGCTGAATCCTAAGAATGAAGCATCTTTCCATTAAACATGTTGCTGAATTATATCATAACAAATTCTTCCAAATTATATTGTTAATTCTACAAAGACTGCATCACTTAATCTATTCACCATGTTGTTGAATTATCATACATATGTTCAGAAAGTGATCAGAACAGCATAACATGGCAAAAATCACAGGCCATAAAGGGAAAGTTGCCAGATCTATCTCAATACCCCTTTACTCCTGCAAGGACTCCATAAGGCATATAAGAAAGAGATTGAAAATTGTATTAGACCATGTTCTTATATATGATGTTCAAGCAAAAGGAACTGCGTGTGCCTAAAACCAGTCCAGGCTAGATCAGTACAATGCTTCTAGTTCAAGGCTATCTCTCAGAATGGGTTTGACCACAAACTAACCACAAAAGGGGTTAAAAGTGCTAGGGATTGCTAAGGAGTTATGGCAGGTTGGCCCTTGCTTTGTTTGGAGTGGGCCCCAGGTTGCTAGCTATCCCCTTAAACCATCTGCCTCGAGCCTATACACTTTCTGAGAAAGTGAAATTTTCTTTTTACTCTTCTTATCCCCATTATACAAATACTAGTCAAAATTCTAAGACTGTTTGCTCTAACACTCTGGACATTCTTACCCCTCCCACCCCACCCCACCCCCCTCTCTGAAGACCTCCTCCCCAAAACAGCTGTTTTTTTGACTTCACAGCTGAGCCTGCCTGCTTTCTTGACCTCCAACTTAGAAACATGACTTTCTCTCTTCCTAAGGATCACTGTTGTTTTTCTCTCAAACTCCAATAAAAAATTTCCCTAAGTTTCCTTATTTTATCTTTGAGACTAAGAACTCACAAAAGGGACCCTGTGTTCCCTGGTGACACTATAAGAGAGATGCGTGATGTCAACACATCAGGAGCCTTTGATGAGGATGGTATCTGCCTGGCTTCTCTACTGTCAAATGACTTTTGAGAAGAACTTTGAGGTGCATGTATCTTGTTCTTCCTTAAGATTTTACTTGCTAATTTTAGCATCCATTAGTAAGTCTTGCCTGAGGCAATTGTTACTGTAGTGTTGGAGTGTTTCTATATTTACCACCTTCCTTCTGCAATTACTAATTGGAATTCTTCTGTAAGGAAGCATCACCTTGACCTCAGCTGTATACTTACTCCGTTATTTATATCAACATAGAGTCTTGCTTCATTCTTATTCATGTATTTGTTCATTTATTAATTTTTGCTTTTTGTTTCTATATATGACAGGATCAGGTCATCTTTTTTTCCTTCAACTTTAAAAAAATAACAAGGCAGCTTTAGGTTCACAGCAAAATTGATAGGAAAGTTCAGAGAGATCCCGTATATTCCGTACACTTACACATATATGTCTTCCCATTATTACCATCCCCTACCAGGGTGGTACATTATTTATATAATTTATGAGTCTACATCGACATTTCATTATTACCCAAAGTCAGTAGCTTTACATCAAGGTTCATTTTACTTTATTTTATTTTTATTTTATGAGTATTTTCCCTGCATGTATGTAAGTACATCCATGCATGCAATGTCTAAGGAGACCAAAAGAGGGTGCTGATCACCTGGGAGTGGAGTTACAGATGATTGTCAGTCACCATATGAGTGCTAGGATCCGAGCTGGGGTCCTCTGCAAAAGCAGCCAGTCTCTTAACTGCTGAGCCATCTCTCCATCCTGTAAGATTCATTCTTGATGCTATAAACTCTATGGATTTGGACAAATATATAATAATCTCTGACTGGCTACCTGTAAAGTATAATACAGAGTAGTTATATTGCCCTAAGTAGTCTGTGTTCTGGCTATCTGTCTACTCCCTCCCTGCAATGCCTGGCAACCATGACCTTTTCAGTGTATCCAAGGATTTGCCATTTCCAGAATAGTTGGAATCATATAGTCTGCAGCTTTTTCAGATTTGCTTCTCTCACTTAGTAATAGTCACTGAACTTTCCTCCATGTTGTTTCATGACTTGATGGCTCACGTATATAAGACACTGAAAATTTCACTGGATATGCCAAAGCTATTTATTCACCCACCCACCCAAGGACACCTTGGTTGCTTCTTAATTTTGACAGTTATTATAAAATTGCTATTGTAGTTACAGTTTTTCCTCTAGGCATCCTGTCACCATCTTGGAATTGAGATAACTTTGGCCCAGGAGCCCTGGAAATGAAATGAGCCGAATAAAAGAGAGATAGCTAGGTTTATGGTGATAGAATGGAGCTGTTAATGCTACATAGGAGGAGGAGGACACTGGACCCTTCCCTGACTCCCTCTGTCCCCCTTCCAGCTACAAGTGATCTTAGGATGTGTAAAGCTAAATGAAAGTGAGGTACCATGATGCAGCTTCCCTGAGGTTCTAATCCATGATGAGGAGAGGCTGTAGTGATGTAGTGTGTTTTGAGGCACTCAGGCTCCTGTGAATAACCCCTCAACAATGCTCCAATAAACTACGGTTCACCATATTGGTCTTTGATGGAATCTGTACTTTAGTCTGTTGTCAGTGCTCTTCTGGGATGAATGGAAATTTGTTCACAACTCCCCAGGGAAAGTAAACAACTGCTGGAAACATCTTTGGGCAAAATTTTTGTGGATGTGTTTCAAACTCCTTTGAATAAATAAATAAACCAAGGTTTACACCTTGCTGGATCATGTGGACAATGTTTACTTCTGTAGAAAACTGTCACAAACTGTATTCCAAAGTGGCTGAACCTTTCGCATTTCCTCCAGCAACGCATCAGAATTCTGATGCTCCCGTCTTTACCAGCATTTGAGGTTATTGTTCTAGATGGTTGACATTTTTTAAGTGCTTAATCATTTGTTGTTCTGTTTTCATTTGCATCTCCCTGGTGACAGATCATATCCAGCATTTTTCTGTTTATTTTCATTCTATTAATTTCCCTGGAGAGGTATCTGTTTAGTTTTCAGCACAATTTAGAAGCAAGTTGCTTCTTTTTGTTATTTTAAGGATTTCTTGTGATACTGAATAATAGCTCTTTATCACAGATGTCTTTTGCAAATACTTTCTCCCAACATGTGACTTCTCCTCCACCTTTGGCACAACAGGAATTTTCATTTTAATAAAGCCCAGCTTATTTATTCTTTCTTTCACGAATCTTGCCTTTGATATTATCTAAAAACTCATCACTAAACCCAAGATTATCTGGATTTTTGTTGTTCTGTTATCTTCTAAGACATTTCCAGTTCATTTTTGTAAGGGATATAAGTCTGCATTATATAATTTTTGGCAGGTTGTTCTAGACCATTTGTTGAAAGAATTATCTTTTCTCCCAATGTATTGCCTTCCCTTTTTCTATATCACAGTTTGTGGTGAATTTATGTTTATTATCTCCTTCTGCAATTGCTAATTCTAATCCATCAGTACAGAAGCATTAACACTTTTTTTTAAACCATTGGTATATTTATTGTCGTGTATTTGTATCCATAGGGATGTGTGGATATTCATTTTATTCTTTGATTTTTCTTCAGCTGATTTTAACTAATTTTTGTTGTTTTTAGAAAGTCCAGAGGTAAAAATATCTGAACTGGAAGTCACCATGTGAATGCCTAAGAAAGGCTTCTGGAACATAATGTAATCTTAGTCACCTGACAGCATTCTTTTTTTTTTCACTTTTAAGAAAACTTTATTGAGAATTTCATACGTGCATATAAGGTGTTTTGATCAAATCCACACCCACTCCCTCCCCTCCAACACCTCCCATATCTCTTCCTTACTTTTTTCTGACAACTTCCTGTATTCTCTCTTTTTTTTTTAAGGGGGCTTTTTGCTGCTCTAACATTCCCCCCTCTGAAGAGGTAACCCTAAAATCTTTTAGGGATTAGATAAGAGCTCACAACTATTTTTGACATTTTTGGTGTTTGGAACATAGTATGTTGCTAAGAGGCCCAAGGACATTTTGACTTTTAGCCAGGAAACTGGCTACTTTTCTTTGGCGTCTTTTTACCCTGACTGCCCAGCCAATTCCTACCTCTTATTCTTTTTTTTTTTCTTTAATGTGTGGTAGTGTATTGCCTGCATGTATGTGAGTGCACCCATGTTGTGCAATTCCAGAGATCAGAAGAGGGCGTCAGATTCCCCTGGAACTGGAGTTAAGGACGGTTTGTAGCTGCCATGTGGGTGCTGGGAATCAAACTTGGTCCTCTGCAAGAGCACTCAGTGCTCTTAACTGCTGAGCCATCTCTCCAGCCCCCATACCTCCTATTCTTATCACACTATCCTCTCAAGAGGATAACCAAATTGCCAAGAGGGAATCGGGATGCAGACCACGCTGGCTTCTTCCATGCTGAACAGGGACATAGGGTGAGGCAATTGGGGTACCCCTTCAATGGGTCTATCTAAAAGACTCCCAAATTACATAACTATTATCTGTAGGGAGAAAAGAACGTCCTTGACTGGTGAATAGGGGATGTGAAGGAGAAGTAAACGCAAGAGTAGTTAGTATTACAAGTTCTAGATAGGGGACCAGAAAAAAGTCAGAATGGGCAAATTTCAAATGTTCATATCAGAGTCCATTGGTATTTCTTGATGAAAGCTTCCAAAAGCATCCCTCTGTTGGGTTCATTTTTCTTTTGTCCGCCAAGGCTGGACTCAAGAGTGATGGACTCAGGATTTGTTTTCAGGCACTTTGATAGCTGTTGGAGTGGCTAGAATCAAACCCGACAACATTCTTTCCAGAGGTCTTTGTTAAATAAATGTGTGCTTGTATGTATATGTATGAATTGTGTGTATTTTCTATCTAGACTTGCTTACAGATGTTCAATAAGTGTCAAATTAATTAGTGATTGTTTGTCTCTGAATACTTAATAAGTAGTCAGGCATAATAAGTAACTACATCATTAAAGGTTATCCAAAAGACTACCAATAAACAGTGCGGAAATCATTTATCAGGTTTTTATTCCATCATGAGCAGATATAAGCAAAGAACATGAAGCTTCTCTCTAGGGCATAAAGTTAACACCATCATTACATCATTATTTCAAGATGTCAGTCTTGGTTTTCTACTTATGTGTGTGTGTACATGTGTGTGTTTTCTACTTATATGTGTGCATGTGTGTCCAGGTCCCTGCACCTGTGTATACGTAGAGACCAAATGAGAGTGTTGGATCCTAAAGGGCTGGCGCCATAGACAACTTTGGAATGCCTGGCTCATTATGGAGACATTAGGATCCAAACTGCAATCCACAGAATAGTGCAGCAGGTGCTTTTAACCATTGACCCATCTCGCCAGACCCTCAGAATGTTAATCTGAAGTCTCTAGTTAAAGCAGTTCCACTCTCCACTAAACCATGACTGTTTAGGTAGATCATTTCTAGACTACATAAATAATCCTGCCTCTCTTTAAACTTAGAGCCATAATATTACTCACTATGTCATTCTTCCAGGTTTATGTTTTGTTTACTGGAAGACTTAAAGAGCTGAAAACACTTTGAATACATGATAGTAAAATTGAAAAATGTGTATAGGAAGAGTATTTAAAAATATATATCTGTAATTTTAATAAAAATCAGTACTTCTAGCAGGGTGTGCTGGTGCACGCCTTTAATCCCAGCACTTGTGAGGCAGAGGCAGGCAGATCTCTGTGAGTTCAAGGTCAGCCTGGTCTACATAGTGAGTTCCAGCACAGCTGGAGCTACAAGGAGACCCTGTCTCAAAAAGACCAAAAGAAAGAAAGAAAGAAAGAAAGAAATTTTAAAAAAGAAAGAAAGAAAGAAAGAAAGAAAGAAAGAAAGAAAGAAAGAGAGAGAGAAAGAAGAGAGAGAGAAAGCAGGACTTCTTTCTATTGTTTGGGAGTTTTAAATAAAAACAAATTAGTGGCCAAGCATGATGGTACATACTTGTAACCATAGCCACTCAAGAAGCTAAAACAGAAGGATCACAAATTCAAGGTCAACCTGGGCTATGTGGTGAGTTCAGTGCCAGCCTGGCCAGCATAATATCTTGTCTCAAACTACTAAAACTTTTTAAGCACTGGGGCTATAGCTCAATGGTAGAATGTTTGCTTGCTTAACATTCACAGGCCCTCTTCCAATAGCAACAGCAAAATAACTTTTGCCTAAATTTATTCAGATAATCATAAGTTAAACAAGACATAAAGTTATGTTTTGCCAGTATTTCAAAGACAAATTTCAGTATCTATTAAAACGTCTTTTCATGATATGAAATGTTTTCCTCTCTGCTCATGTCTGAATACTATGAATAATCAAATTATCCAAACTTCTTTCTCTTGTGCAATTAAAATAAAAATTAATAAAAAATCTTGAATTCTGATTTTAGGGCAAAAGTTATACATTAATTGGGAGGAAAGACAAAAGAGGGAAAGTTCTCCAGGAATTTTTAATATTTTATTTTCATTAATTTATTTTGATTTAATTTTTATTTTATTTAATGTGTATGAGTATCTTGCCTGCATGTGTGTAATGATCCCTGTGCATGTATTGCTCTCTGAAATGGGAATTATGAATAGTTGTTATATGCCATGTGAGTCTTGGGACCCAAACCCAAGTCCTCTGGAAGAACTACCAGTGCTCTTAACCATCTCTCCAACCCCTGTGTTTTGCTTTTTTATTTTTATTTTTTACTGTTCATTCCTCCATCCATTCATGGGTTTGCAGAGATGGGGTCTCACAATGTAGACCAGACTGGCCTTGAACTCACAATCTTCCTGTGTCTCAGGTGCTGGAATTAAAGGCATACAGCAGCATGCCAGAGTAAGTTCCATTTTAGAGTGTGATACATTTTTAAAGCCTCTTGGAAACTCTAGAAAATGAGAGGTCAACGTTTCAAATACAGGTCAAACAAGAGATGCTGGTTAACACCAATATTTATGAGAGAATATCACTGTTATCATTAATTTATTTTATTTTTTTGAGACAGGGTTTCACTATGTAGTCCTGGCTGGCCTCAAACTCACAGCGATCTGCTTCCTTCTGCCTTCTGAGTGCTGGAATTGAAAACATATACAATCACATCCAACTTGTTACCATTAATTTTAAAAACTTAGACTTTAGTTTTTATCATCTAAGAAAAAGAAAACTTGCACTGGAAGGTCAAAGTTCATATATTTCACTTTCCATTGTATTAAAATGCATCACCTCTGAAAATCCTTCCATGTGCATAATGTAAGACATACAATATTGGCTGAATCAGTGTGGGCTCTGGCTGAAAGCTTGGTAAATTCTTATCTGTTCATAAAACTAGTGTGTACAAAGCTGCCTTTGAGGCTTAATAAATAACAGAGGGGGTGGTGAAATTAAGTGGAACATGCACAAAGCATGTATATTAAGTGTAAAATCCCAGATCAAGAGTGTAGCTTTATTCTTATAACAATCTTAGGAAGATATCCAATAGTAGACAATAGTAGTCTGAAACATGATCCTTTCCTTTGATCCTACCCTACAGGCTTCAATACAATTGACCAATACAACTGTTTAGATAACACAGACATCTGAAATCTTGAAAAGAAAGTCAACAATTAACCACTGCCTTTCAAAGTGGCATGCCCTAAGACAAGGCACTGGGTCTGTCTGCACCCCAAATTCCTAAACTCCACATGTGTAAAACTGAAATTATGATGCCACCTTTCTTCCCAGTGTGGTTATGAAGACTTTCTGCACCAAGAGAGATGGCATTTTAAAATATTGAATGGGCTCACTGTAATAAAGTCAAATGTCAGTATCTGTTCCCAAGGGATACGGTAGATTTTTTTTTTTTTTCTATTCTAGGAGCTTTATGAAGTCATTTGTTCTGAAAGTTTCCAGCGTCTACTGATCTGAGAGGAGAATATTGGATTCAATTCCTTGACATTCTGTTCAGCTGTGTTCTCTTCTATATTGAATGCTGCCCGTGTAGCAGTTCTCACTAAGACTTGACCCATGGGGACGGGGGCTCCGCCTTGTCTACTGTTCTCCAGGTTACAGCCAGCATGGCTTCTCATTTTGTTGTTGTTTCTGACAGGCTCCTCTAAGACAGCCCAAACTGGCTTCAAAGTCACCATTCTCCTGCCTCAACTGAGACAAAATGATCTTTCAAAAACACTGTCCTAACACATCACTTGCTTTTAATGCCCTTGAACAGGTTCTCTTTGTGTTAAAGACTAAAACAAAGCTGCTTAATGGTCCACACAACCTTCCATGGTATGACTCAACTTGCACACATTCCTGCTCTAGAACATTCTCCACTAGACTCCTTTTAGTGCCTCCTCACACTGCCTGTACTCACCTCCCTCCTGTCTTCTAGATCTATAGTTATACACATTTTCTGGGGGTGACCTTTTTAAAAATGTCCACTTTAACATTTACAGAGTTGTTCCTATCTTCTTCACAATACTCAGTCTAACTGTGTGATCATTCATTTTTATCTATCTCCCTCTACTTGGCTATAAACACCACAATCCTTGACATATTGGGATGACATTATGTCTCTGGGGTCTATATTGTGCCTTGACACATAGGTGACCATTAGTAAATTTTTGTTAGCTGAATAATATTTGTTTAATTTTTTTCATAGCAGGTGAAGATGATCAAGTGACCCTGAGCATGAGGAATCCCTCCTTTTGGATGACCTGTGCTCACATTAAAGATAAACAAATACATTGTTATTAACACAGGTGACTGGACAAGGTCTTTCAAACAGTTACTTTAAAAAAACCAACCTCTTTTTGAGCCAGGCATCTCTTTCAAGAACATAAACTTCCCTGTTCTCAAAGACATAAATGTTGGTAATATCAGCAGTCATTGTCAAAATGCATTACTAAGTCTCAGATCTGCCCTTCAAAACACAAGAATCCAGCCCAATACAAGATTAGCCTAGCTCCCACCATTTGATGCTGTGTGGTAATGCCTTCCTCTACCCTCTTCAATTCCCTGAGGAATAACTCTAATCACTTTTGCTCCCTATTGCTAAAATCCTCTGTGCAACTAGTTTCTTTGAGGGCAACAGAAAATTGCTAAAATACTCATCAGAGGGAAACCAGGTAGCATCTGCTTTCTGTTTCTGTGAAAATAAAACCTGTCCTTCAATGTCAGCACCTCTTTAAGAATATAAATATGTTACCAAGGAAGGAAACATTGGAGTCAGACACCACGTTCAGGGGAACTGGTGGGTTTCATGAATTAAAGGACTTCAGAGCAGCTTTCTGAAGTAGAATAAGAACAAACACAGAATGTGTGCATTACATCCCCAACCCTGGGGAGAGGAGCCCTGGATTCTCCTTCAGTGCAGAAAAGATGCTTTCTGCCCTTGAGCAAAGTGACTTTGAATCTCTGCTATTGTCTTTGATAACATGGGCATCATTCTCCATTTTACCTTTTGCTTTCCCCATAATTAATCAATTTATCAATTTTTCATGTGTCTCTTGCTGAATAGCAGCTACCCGAAAGTAAGATCTTATTAAAAGCCAGGATCTTCTTAGCAAAATTACAGGCACAAAAGATTAACTTACTCAATGAAGTGATGCCAAATCATTGATAATTATATATGTAATAGTAGGTACTGGCCCAGGAATTTTTCAAAGTGCTTTCTACATGTGTTAAATACTTTACCTTCTGACATAGCTGCAGGCTCAGCAATATGCTCATCTTAACAAAAGAGTAGACCTCTTCTGTTAAAGGCCCTCCTTCCTTGTCAGAATTCCTGAAGGAATGCAGAGGGAGGAACAGCAGGTGCACACATCAGTCCTGACACATAACAGTGTAACAAATATTCCTGTGACACAATCACATCTTCCCAGCACACATGCAAAGCACCTAGGTCACTGCTACAAGACACTCTAGAAAACACAACAGTAGACTCATGAAAGATCCAATGAAATGTGTGGTTCCACATTCTGTTCCCTTCACCAGCATCTTTTCCTGCTGGACTCCCAAAATACTTAGGGTCAGTTTTACATGCTCAGATAGGAGAGCAGAGAGTTCCTTCCCAGAAGAAAAAAGAATCCATCCAAAAGGTTGTATGCGAGGAGTACCTCCATCTACTCACTCTGTGACAAGGCTCACAAGGTGACAAACTGGGTCTCAAAACAGAGTTCCAAAGAGGATTTTATTTCAAGAGAGAACCAACAATGGAAGGAAGCCCCACTACAGAGGACAGAGCCCAAGCAAGCAGAACCAGCACAGAGAAGAAAGAGGGATGGCACACAGGAAATACAAAACACTTCAACTGATACCATTTAGAAGAAAAGCTCAAATCCTTCAAGAATAAAAAGATTGGACTGTCAAGAAAGGAAAGACTCCAATGCCATGCCTTTTTTAGGAAGCAATAGGGACAAAAAGAACTCTTGAATAGCAACAGAAAAAATAAAAATTCCTACTGAAGTCCTGAGAAATAAAATGAAAAGTAGAAATAAAATACAAAATTATTGAAATTGAGGGAATTTTTTAAATTTAATCAATACAGAAAGTTCAACACCTAAATTATAGCAGAGGAAATAGAATTAGCAAAGAATAAAACAAGAACTATTTTCTAGAATGAAAAGCAGGCATTTCTAGGTTTAAGGGGACTAACTAATAAATCTGTACCAAATCACAACATACAAAATTCATGAATAGTAGAGATTGCAGATAGAGTGTAAAGGTCATCACAAAGTTATAAAAAGTCTCGTTTTTACAAAAGCTCAATAATCACTATAAAATTATCACTCAATAAAGTTGTTACTGAAAAAAAGCAAACAATCACAGCGTCAAACTTTTCCAAGTGCAAAACTAGAGGCTGGAAACAATAGAGGATGCACTTGAAATTTAAAGAAAAAGTTCTTTCTATTCTAGAATACGAACTAATCGAGCTGCTGCGTGTAAGAACACATAAAGACACTTTGGAATAAAAACAAAAATATCCGTGTCCCAAGGGGCACTTATTCCTGCAAGGGGCAGGGCCTGCTGCAGAGAACTGGTTAGAGAGAGTTAGCTATGAAGAGGGAGCTGCGGAGAGAGTTAGCTGCGGAGGGAAAAGCATTGGCGCCATCTTGGAAGCCAGCAGCATGACAAAACGGCCCCAGTGTCTCACCTGCGTGGATATGAGACAGGGCATTTACCCACCTGGGGCAAGACTGAGGGCCCACCCCCGAGGCATGAGCGAAAGCTAACGGAGACTGTGGACCGGGCACAGAAGCAATCTGGAATGGCAGGCCACTGAGCCAGAGAGCTGAACGGGAACCCGGTGCCGGGTGTTCGCCTTTGTAAGTTATTCTATTTCCTCTACCCAGGATATAAACTATGAAAAATTCAGATAAAGATGTGTTATGTGCTTTGTCTAATAGCTCCAGGAGCAAGAGACCCTAAGAGAACTCCCGCGACAGTATCTCCCATTAACCCTTTCCAAAAATTAAAAAAAGCTACAGAAGGATGTACTTCCTCAAAATAGGGATGTAAATCAGGAAAGAGAAGGATCTGCATTATGGGGATAAAGTACCCAAAAGGAGAGAGGTGGACATCATTAAGGGGAGTCCTGAGTGGTCACTGTACCTCCAGCCTCAGATCCGCCAGTACTGTCCAGGCAGGACAAGGCTTCAGGAGACACATCTCCAAGAAGAATAGCAAAGAATGAAGTCCTAGTATTTTAAATTAGGAAGAAGAGGTTATGAAAACATAACAGAAACTAAAAGTGATAGCTGCAAAGGAAATTCAGGTTATGAACTCAGACTTTAGCAGTAAGCTTTTGTCTTTAAGGAGCACAGCCCTACCGAAAAGAAGAATGAGCTCAGGAGCAAGAGGCTGGGAGCCCTGCATCCCAGTTCACAGAACAGCAGAGTCTACAGGATGTCTACAGGCACAGGGAAGAAACTTCCAAGTGGAGACCTTGTAAGGGCTAAGCTAAATTTCCAGATGGGCGTTGGAAAGTGGAGCAGAGGGATGGACAGCAAACACTGTTAAATACCTCAGAGGTCCATTCTGTGGAATTATTTTGTTGAGACGTCAACCAGAGGGGATTTATGGGGTGACAGGCCCCTTCACCCCGAAAGGGACAGTCGCTGTATATGAACAAGTATGCCTTGATTACTCTCACTAGTAATGCCTCAGCTAGGATCACCATGTACACATAAAATGCTGTGATGGCTCAATTATTCAAAAACAAATTGTCATGTACTATATGCAACATATGTGTATGCATGTATCTCTCTCCCTCCCTTTGTGCGTGTGTGTGTGTGTTTGTGTGTGTGCATGCATGTGTGTGTGTGTGTCTGTGTGTGTGTCTGTGTCTGTGTCTGGTGTATTAACAGCATGGATATGTATTAGTTGGTGTGGAGACACTAACCAAGTCCTCTTCTTCCACAGTATAAAGTAAACCAGGGAAAAAAAATGCTTTTAGAGTTGAAAGTCGTTGCTCTGAATAGCAAGAATTAAGAGGCTTCACTATATCAAATATTACTTTTATTTTAAAATTATGTCTCGTTTTAACTTAACATTGATTAGTTGCAAGAAAAAAAATTAGTAGATAGACAGAAGAGGCTATTTGTTCTGCCCAGATCTCTTAAGGTGGCATTCCTTGTCTTGCTGAATTTATAACCTTCAGCTCAAAACTTAATTTTACTTACACACATAAAGAGCAGATCCTTTTTTGGAAGAAGCAATGAAAATTGCTTTAATTGTATTTATGAAATGAATGTTAATTAAGGAGACCTCACTTCAGTGGTTGACAACAGATCCACATCTGCATCAACAGTGCGTTCTTTTCCTTGGTGAAGCCCATGGGCAGGTAAATGACTGATAGGATCCTGAAGGCCCATGTAGTCACCACAAAATCTACAAAGGCACCTACCTGGCAAGCTGTATAATTAGAGACTGACTTAGAATAAAAAGAAAAGGAGGGGCTAGAGAGATGGCCCAACAGTTAAAAGCTCTGGCTGCTCTTGCAGAGGACTCAGGTTCAGTTCCCAGAACTCACAGGGCAGCTAACAGCTGTCCTTAACTCCAGTTCCAAGGGTTCAAATGCTCTCTTCTGATCTACATGGGCATTTCACACACATGGTGCACTCACACACATGCAGGCAAAACACTCATACACACAAAAATAAATTCTAAAAAAATTAAAAATAAAAAAATAAAAGGAAATCAATAAAGTGAATATTTAAAGGCCTGTGTCATTACCTGCTACCTTGGAGCTCCAGAATAGTCTCCTTTCCTGAGAATAAAAATTGGAAGCTCAGAAAATTAAACAGTTTACACAAAGCTACACAGCTAGCAGACTGAAATAACTTGTTCTCCTTATAAAATTTCTGTTATGACACACTAACTTTCCTAAATAAGCCTGAAAATGGGAGATTCAAGGATTAATATTACTTCTTAAAGCACTTCTTTTTCCTTGATCAGACTTTTAACAAACTCATCTTCCAGATGTAGAGTATTAAAAATGAACAAAGAGAGAACACTTAATATTTAATGAATAACCACCATATAAGGATTTATGCTAACAATTTTCAAATTTCTGCCTGTCTATTTTTTTGCATAGTTTGTTGGATACATTAATGAGTCATTACCTGTTTTATATATTGTTGCTTATTACATGAAATTAGCAGTTATATTATTAATCATATTTGGAAATTTATCTTGCCAAATTTTGGGATTTTGTTGGCATTTTTACTTCTGTGGACTTGATTGTGTAAAAACATGCCCAAAATGTCTAATACCTCTCCAGTGAGTAATGCCATATCATTTCACAAAATGAAAATGGAACTCATAACACATCATATTCTATAACCACCATTGCTCTATAGTCACATTTTAATGAGCCCAGCTCTGTAATCTGCCTGAGCATTTATAGATCTCAGGAGGAGCTCAGCACAGCTCCTGGCTAAAAGCAGAAGACAATGCCTCTCACTTGTGCAAGAGCACTGTGGATGTGGCTGCTCTTTGGGCAGGGTCATCAGCTGTGCCACTTGCAGAGGGCACTGCCTAGGGCTGGCCAAGTTTGCCACTAGGCATTAAAAAGCCTGTAAAATCCATCCAATTTTCTCCATCCCATTGTGAAGAAATAGAAAAGAATACAAAAACTAGTTAGACCACACAGTGCAGCCAAGGGATATTACCAACACTGATCATACTTTTTCCCCCCAAAATCCAAATGTATACCTTGGGAAGGTGGGAAAAGAGTAGAATGAAAGATAGAAAGACAATAATTAAGAAGGTGCCAGAAAGCCCACCCGCCACCCCCTCGATATGCTGTATGTGTGCCCAAGATGAACACAAGTGGGGGACCTGAGTCTGTTCTCTCAGTTAGCATAGTTCCTCCAAGCCTCTCCTATATACGAATCAGATGCCCCAAACAGAATTCTGGCACTCCAATGCTGAAGATGGCTTTCTTACCACATGACCACTGCACACAAGCCAACTCCTTCATCTGCAGCTCAACGGAAGAAAAGGCCATGTATTCCAAAGCTGGAGGGGAAGCTGGCAGAGCTGGCTTCAGCTGTAAGACAGAACGCTGGCCTCCCAACTTGGTATCATGCTAAAAAAATTTGGGCAAGAACTTTGACTATAACTCATTTTTCCTTTCCCACCGGTGAAAAATTAACCCTCCCCTAAGACATAACCCAGCTGTCCCCAGTTCTGAGCAGTTCTGGGATGGTCAAATCCTGAGCCTCAGTCCAGACTAGCAATTGAGGAGGGCAGTAACGCTTTGAAATACCATGAGGATAACCATCACAGGGAAGACATCGGCTCTTCTAATGAGTGGCTCAACCATCACAAGACTGATACAAAAAGATCAGGAGTCACAGCTGAAGGTGGTGGCACATGCCTGTAGTCCCAGGACAGGGGGTTGAGGCAGGGGATTGCAAGTCTGAACCTGATTAAGCTACATAGTGAGACACACACAGCCTTCAAACAAAACAAAAGATCAGGAGTTCCCATCAGAAAATAGCAGAAGAGAAGAAAATTCCAAGGGGGAATGCAAATGGATCTCTTAAAAACAGTACTAAGGTTATTGGCAGGTCTATATTTTATCTTGTCCTGGAATGCAAATAGTTCTCTGATTATTTTAAATATTCCTGAGTTGCAGGATGGCAAAGTAAGAGGCTTTGTTATACCTGAGCACTTGATAGTGGGTTACAGGGACAAGAGAGATATTTTTATTTATTATTTTTATTTTTTATGTGTATGAGTGTATTGCATGCATATGTGTAAGTGTACATGTATCATGCAGTGCCGGCAGAGGTCAGAAGACAGAATTGGATCCCGTGAAACTGGAGTTACAGAGAGTTGTTAGCCACCATGTGGGTACTAAGAATTGAGCCATCTCTCCAGCCCCAAGGGAGATCATTTCATTTACTCCAGATGTCTAATTTGTCATCGGAGGGATTGTCTTTGTTCTGAAATGCGTTTCTGGGGCTTGGAGAGATGGCTCAGTGGTTAAATGATTTTCTTAAAAATGCAAAGCTTAAGGGTCAGCGCACAAATCAGTAACTGACAAGGTTTAGAGCTGGGGGAGAGTTTGACTACAAAAGAAATTTGGGTATAGCCACCCTATTCTTTATCCTAATGAAGTTAGTGCTGTTCATACACTACATGTTTGTCAAACTTACATAACTGTACACCTTCCCCCAAAAAAGCTAACTAAAAACGAACTTTCAGCCAGACATGGTCCACACCTATAATTCTGCCATTTGGGAGGCTGAAGCAGCAGCAATGGAGTTTGAGGCCAGTGTAAGATACAGAGTGAAACCCTGCCTCAAAATAAATAATAGACAAACAAATGAACTATGCGCAGCACCACAAAAAAAGACTGGGTTAAGATAAAGAGATCAGCTAATCCCCTGGTACTCTGACTTTAGGTGAAAGACTAAAGGGATGAAACCAAGAACCAGCAGATGTGAGAAACGCAGTGCCAGGAAAGGCCTGGGCACAGGACCAGGAGGGACTTCTCTGAGAAGGTCCATACCTCAGGACATAGACCTCACAGAAGCTCTGGGAGAAGAAGCACTTCTACATTGAAGAATCAGCTCCAAGTTATGAGAAATAAAACAAGAATCATTGTTGTATTGTTTGTTGATTTCTGCTATAGAAAAAATCTCCCATGTCACAAACGTGGAGGAGCGTTGAACGCAGCTAACGTGCGGAACTGCTTTAAAGGGTCCTCACAGTTTCTTCAGCGTTTTGAACAATCGTCTATATAAAAATAATTTTGATAAAAATGTAATGTAAACACTAAATTTAAAAGTTGAAATAATTTTTAAATGGCCTTCTCCCCGTGACCTCCATGAATATTTCTTTTTGAGATTTATTTTTATTTTATGCATATGACTGTTTTGCCTGCATGTTGTGTACCACATCCCTGCCTGGGGCCCATGGAAGTTGGAAGACAGCATTGGAACCAGAGTTACAGTTTGAACCATCATGTGGGTACTGGAAACTGAACCCAGGTCCTCTGCAAGAGCAGCAAGTGCTTTTAATCACTGAGCCATCTCTCCAGTTTCCTCTATGGTTACTTCCATAATTCACTGGTGGACAAGTGGAATACCCAATAGAGGACAGGATGGAAGTGGGTCACAGATGGAGCCAGGATCTGAGAGTCCAGCAATCTCACTGACTGGCACAGACTGGTTACACAGATAAATGAAGACTTCTAGCAAGGCAATATGGAGCTCAGCTTCTCCTCTTATCTCATGTATAAAAAACAATGTGACCTAGAAGTATGTGGAATGACCTTTCTCAATGTCAGTTATTAAATTCTACAATCTGGACTTCTGCCATTCCGTCCAGTACATTTTTTTCCCAACAGATGTTCAATTTTTATTATTTCCCCAAAGGAAGAATACAGATCTAAATGCAGAGCTTTAACAATACATGCCAAAATAGGGGAAATGTGTATATTGGGGTATTTTATTAAAGTGGTAAAATCAAATCCTTTCTATAAATACTTCTCTGTTACTAATAACTACAATTTTATATTTTTCAGAACTGGCCCAAGTTAAAAAAAAAATGGCCTCCCTGCCCCCTCCAGTAAGGAGAACATTGTATCCCTACCAGGGAGAGCAGAGGCATGGGCATTGTGTCACCTTTGCATGTGTGAAGATGGAGCAGACTCTTGTTTAAAGAGGCTGCTGCTTGGCTTGCTTCTAAGAAGGTCTGCACTCTAAGCAGTGGCCTGCTCAGTCATGTTACCAAATCTCAGTTCTCGTTATTCACTTATTCATTGTTTCACACATGCTTCCCTCAAAAAGTGTATGGCCTCTGGAAATAGATGGGAGACAAGTTCCTACAGATGAGGCAAGGGGGTGAGGCCACAGAGAGCTCTGCTCCTGTGCATACTGACACTTTTACCTTCAACCAAGGATGTCCATTCAACCAAGAATGTCCTATTGAAGTCACAGTGAACAGGAGAGGTTGGTGGCTCAGTCCACCTAAAAACCAAATTAAACTCACTTGATGGAGTATTGAAAACTACAGTTATTAGGTAGAGCACATTGTTTAGAAAGGTTTGCAATATATATTGGTTCACTGGCCAAATGAATGGATTGTGGATCAATACAAATGCTTCTTTCTTGTGGGCATTTATGTATGGTCTTTAATCTCTGGAAACCTGAATGAACAAAGCAGGATGAAAGGGCTCAGGGTGTAATAGTAAAATAACAGCACTCTCCAGAATTACCTGCTGACCATTCTTCAGTGAGCACCTGAAAGTTCAACCCATTGGTACTTAGAAAGTTCAGCACTGGCAGACTGAGGAGATGGCTCAGTCAATAAAGTGCTTGTAGTACAAGCATGAGGATCTGATTTTGAATCCCCAACATTGACATAAAATAAACCTGGGTATGGCTGCAAGTACCTGTAACTGCAAAAATGGTCATGCAGAAACAGCAGGATCATGGAGCTTGCTGACCAGCCAGTCTAGCCAAAGTGGCAAACTCTAGGTTCAGTGAAGATATCTTGTCTCAAAAATAATGTAGATCTGGGTGTGGGGGCACACAATTTTGATCCCAGCACTCAGGAGGCAGAGGATATCTCTGTGAGATCAAGGCCAGCCTGGTCTGCATACCAAGTTCCAGGCCAGTTGGGACTACAGGAAGACCCTGTCTCAAAATAATAGCAATAATAATAATAATAATTTGAAGAGCAATGGAAACCTCTGTCTTCCACTGGCACATACATGAAACATGTAAAGATACATATAACCGCCCAAACCATTAGAAGGATTTCTTCACATGCTTTTTTTTTCTCCTCCTGACTCCACACATTTCTGTTATTACATGTGAAATGCCATTGAATAAGGCAATTATTTAAAGTGACAAATGATGCTGATAAGACTAATCACCTCTGCTGTATTTAGTGGTGATAGGGAAGTGCTGGAACTCAGGGCCAGAGCTGCTTCTAAACAGCCTTTATCTTGTCTGTCTCCTCACAGAAGAATGTAAGCTTCACAGACATCGTCCTTGTCTATCTCCCTCACTGCCATATCTCCAGGGTCTAACACTTGTGAACTGAAGTTTCCACCAAAAAGCCACATTGGTGTCAAACATCGTAAAGGCTGATTGACTGATTAGAACTTGTGCGATTGTGGAAAGCTGGAACGTTACAGGTTGTGAGCCAAATTACACTGGACTAGCTTTAGGCCCCTAAATATCCATGTATTGGCCACCTCTGTGTGTGACCTAACATCCTTGTACCTGATAGGTAATTCCTTCTGAATGTATAAACAAGACCTCTAGCCTCCACTCACCCCAAGGCTGAGAATGTCCATAGAGAGAATCTGAGTCCTGTTACAGATTTCTCCACTCTGCTGAAACCTGCCTATCTGATGTTTCCACATAAGTATTTCAAAAGCGTCTTGATTTACAATTTTCTCTGTACTGTTACTATAAAAACTTCAAGGACCTATTACCATGTTGGAATGTAGTATGTTGGGTAACTTGAGTCTGTGTTCCCAGGCTATGGTCACTCATATTTAGCTGCAGAGCAATCACCCATTCCCCTGGAGCACAGAGCTGTGTTTTCGGATCAACATGGTAAATGGCCTTTGTTAGTATAATTAATGAATTGAGCAATAAGATCCAGAGAAAGTACAGGTGCTTATTAGGTCTCTATTTTTAAAAAGACTAGAAAAAAAGTTTTTTGAAGGCATTAACCATAATACCCAAACAAAATATCTTGTTAAATTATTTCTGGTTGAACCTACCTTTGGAGTTCACTGCCCACACCCATTTTGCTTTAAGCCGCTAAGGACAGTTGTTTCTACCAATAACTTTAAGACTCTTTGCATCACTTCCATTAATAATTTTAGATATGAAACCTCATCATATTTTGACAGCAGGCCACCAACAAATGTGTATGAATTACACATGCAAACAAACCTGAATTAATAGCGGAGACAAAGATCTCTTCCTCAGAGGGCAGGAAAGGAATTCACACCGGTTTATCACTTAATACTTTGGTAAAGGGTTCAGCTGGAAGGCTTCTAATGTCTTTTTAGTATTCAATCATAGAGTAGTCTGAAGAGGATGTTGTGATTTGGATAATAATTTTCTCAAACACATTTACATCCCTAATTTCTTTGTGAGTTGAGTCAATCAACATGCCATTTGCAATGCACCTGGAGGCAACTTGTTGGAGGCTTTTTTTTTTTTTTTTTTTTTTTTTTTTTTTTTTTGCTTTTTCTGGAAAGTGAGAACTACTCAGAATCCATTTGCACTTGAACTGCCTGTAAAAACCTCCCAAATCTCTCAGCTCTACCAAGGGAGAACAAAGGAAAGCCATTTTCAGTCTGTGCTTTGTGCTTTCTGTATTCTGTAGAATGAGAACACAACAGAGATGCACTTAACTCTCCCTAGGTCTCTGGAGAAGGGAGAGAAGAGGCTGTTTTCACATGTGCAGACACCCTCCCTTCCAGTCCTACCAGCAGCCATGCTTTTCACAGTACTACCTCATAGATGTTCCCCTGGTTGGTCACTTACATGGCAATTGAAAAATGGGGCAATTAGTATTGGTATACTCTTTAATGGCTAATTAAACATTTACCCCCCAAATCCTCCTTTCCCTTATCCTCTGGGATCCTAGACATTCCTCTCAGCATCCTTGGCAAGACAACCTATTCAAAGACCTTCATTAAAGCTCAGACTGGCTAGAGAGGGAGGTCTTCAGGGAGGAGAGGAGGTGAGGTTGTGGTGGGTGAAAGTGAAAATAAAAATAAGTCTGTATTCCTCCATTTTCTGGTGCTCCTAACACAACACCATAGACTGGATAAGTTTTAAAGAAAAGAGGTTTATTTTGACTTGGGGTTTTAGACCTTTGTGATGGTTATTTTTGTCAACTTGGCACAATATAGAATCCCCTGGGAAGGGAGTCTCAACCACAGATCATCTAGATCAGGTTGGCCTACCTACCAGCATGTCTGTTGGGTGATTTGCTTGATTGCTTTAATGGATGTGAGGAGTGGACAGCACTATTCCCTGGTTTGGGTCCCCGGAGGTACCACATAAGAGTGGAGACACTAGCTAAATACCAAGCATGGACACATTCCTTTCTCTCTGTTCTTGACTGTGACTTCAGGTTCCTTCTGCCTTGACATCCTCTTCCTGATGGACTACAGCCTAGAATTGGAAACTAAAACAAAACCTTTCCCACCTAAATTGCTTTTGTCTGGGCATTTTTATCACAGCAACAGAAATAAAACCAGAACAGAGATCCAGGTGAAGAGGCCACATCTAGTCACAGTCTTCTTGCAAGAGGGTCCCTGAGGCAGTGCAGGGCACCACGTGGTAAGATGCAAGGGTCATGTCTGTATAAGTTATCTGGTCTGTCTTGGTATTTGACCTTGATGACCTCATCTGATCCCTAATCACCTCCAACAGCCTCACCTTCAAACATAGCCACATTTCCACCTCGGCAGAGTTTTTGGAGGAGACAGACCTGCTCAAACCACAGCAATGCCAAAGCTGCCTCATCACCCTTCTTTTGCACCTTTATGGTGTGACCGCTGCCTACCTTTTTGTCTCAGTCACAGACCTGGACTTTGATGTCTGATCATTCTAGCGCAATTTTCATTCCAGGATTGTGCTCTACTTGTCTCTTACTCCTCTTTTTTGGCTCGCGTTTATTCTTCCCCTGGATCATAGCTCCTCCCTCAACCTACTCAAGCCCCATTCTTAATGAGCAATCTCAAATCGACAGTGTTTTAGTGTTTGCTTCTGACTCCCACATAAATATGCCAAAATTAAAGCTGAATTGTTATAGCTATCTGAGAAAACACTGTCTACATTCCCGGAGATGGAAAATGACAGCAGTGATGACAGAGAGGCAAGCTCTAGAAAGGAAATGTTGGCAGGTCTGCTCTTCCCTAGAAAGGGGAGCGAGAGAAAGACCTGGAGGAGAGGGCATGAACAACTGACCCTGCAGGGAAACAGCCAGTAGAGAGATCTTATGGCAGTGTAGCCAAAAGATCATCAGGAATGGAAAAACTAGACCGCAAGATGGCTCAGCAAGAAAAAGAGCTTCCTGCAAAAGCCAGTGACCTGAGGTCATTCCAAGGAACTCACAAAAAAAAGGAAGGCTGACTCCACAGAATGGTCCTCTGGTCTCCACGTGTGTGCCATGGCACACACGTGCACACACCCACATGCACATCATACACATACAAACAAGCACACATATACACTACTAATACATTTGATTTAATTTTTAAAGAATGGAGAGACTGCCTTCAGATTTAAAATGTCTGTATGATATGTTATTTTTTGTGTCAACTTGGGCAGGTTATAGGATCCCAGGACCTTAAATACTAATCTGTCACTATGAAGGAATTGTGTAAACGTAGATAATATCTACAACTAAGTGACTTTAAATATAGAAGATTGCCTTCAATAATGTGGGTGGGCCTCAGCCAATTAGTGAAGGTCCTCTTAGAGTTGGGGTTTCTTAGAGAAGAAATTTTGTCTCAACAGTATAATATTAACTTCTGACTGAGTTTTTAGAATATACATATATATATATACACATATGCACATGTGCAATACATGTATTATACATATTTAACAAGCTTGTTCATACACAATGCACAAACATATTCACAGTCAGTCTTCATTATTTACACATTTCCATATTTGCTAATTTTTCAACCTGCTAAATTCACTTATAGCACCAAAATCAATGCAGTGCTTTATGGTGGTCTTTGGAAATTTACAGAGAGGCAACAGCTTTGAGTTGTCCCTCTTCTCTCCCATTTCCTTTGCGGTCAAACAGGCAGTGTTCTGCCTTTGTGTTGAACTCATTCTGTAAACAAATGTCCTTTCCAGGGTGGATTTTGTTCTAGCCTCTGTTATTGTTGTTGCTGTTGTTGCATTTTGTTGATTTTGCCATTTAAAATGGCCCTCGGATATAATGCTGGAGTGTGGTCTAGTTTTTCCAGGTTCAAGAAGGTTGTGATATGCCTGACAGATAAAATGCATATGCTCCATAAGCCCTGTTCAGGCATGAATTACGCTGCCTTTGGCCATGTGTTGAATGCTAATGAATCAAAAATACATATTAAGCAAAGTCTCTAAACCAAAGCATACCTAAAATTAGGTTATGTACTGATCAGTTGATGAAAATGTTGTGACCAGAAACATCAGGAATCCAGTCTTGTATTTCCTACCATATTTCCCATTACTTTTGGGAATATGGTTCAAATTTACCAACTCAGTATTTGTGGCAACATAAAAAAATACAACTACTATGACTTTTGAATAACAAAAATTGACTGTATACATACAGACACACACACACACACACACACAAACATATACATACACCACCATTGATTCTCTTTTCTCTCTTTTCTCTGAAGGACATGTGGTTATTGTCTTATCTTGGATTGCACTAATAAATGCCTTCCCCAGACCTCTGCAGGTGCTCCCAAAAGAAACTGGAAAAGGACTTGAGGACATATGAAAGAGAATGGGACACCAGGCACAGTGACATTTATAGACCAAGTTCCCTCCTTGTTATTGGCTACATCACTCCTGGAGTGATGTAAGTATCAACACAGTTTCTGCTCAGGTTGGTGTTCGCAGTGGGCTCCAGTAGGAAGTCTTAAGGAAGAATGCAATGATAGGGCTACAGGGGTGAGGCAGACAGAGTCCAGGAGGCCAGAGGCGAAGTAACTAATAGGTATCAAGATAGAGCTCCAAAGAGGACTCACCCTTTATCTATGTGAACCTTACTGCAGCACCTAGCCAAGTGCCTGGCTTACAGAAAGTGCTGTGCATGTGAGACCAAGACGTGACCCACCCTGTGGCAGTTGCTATGACTGACTGGGACAAACCAGGGGGACATCAACCACTCGCAGGATCTCTGTCTTAATACTTTCTTCTAGAGTACAGATGTTGAAAAGTATCTGTGAAAGGGAAGAGTTTGAAAATGCTTTGATGTTTACTTGAGAGATAGTTCCTTTTCTAGAACTATATGACAAATTAAAATTAGTGGTCATTTGTCAGAAGTTTTGAGAGCTCATCCTTATAGTAAGTTAGGGAAAATGCCATATCAGTAAAAACAATATGTGCATTGCAAAATCAGGAATCTCCTTCAATTGTTCTCTTTTTCTCCCCTCTCCACTTACCTATTTATCAACCTCTCTTCTAAACATAAAGGAGTGCATATACGCATGCGTGCGTGCACACACACACACACACACACACACACAGAGTTACGCTTTCCATTAAAAAAATTTTACAGACTGGCAAGATGGCTCAGTGGGTAAAGTGCTAGCTACCAAACTTGACAATGTGAGTTCAACCCCCAGGACCCACGGCAGGGAGAGAGAACTGACTCCCAAAAGTTTCCCTGTGACCTATACATATGCACTGACACATGTTTGCAAACACACACATACACACTAAATAAAATAACTTAAACATTAAAAAATAGCACATTTTAAAAAAAGTTATCTATATTCATCACAAAATTCAAATGTAAGTAAATACATATCAGAATGTCAGAAAGATCTATGCTATGCTTTTGTTTTCTTGGTTTTTGTTTTTTAAGTTTTGAGACATGATCTAATAGAGTTGCTTCCACTGGTCTCAAACTTGCCTCCTCCTCCTGCCTGGGGTTATGAGCATATGCTATTGGGCTCAGGTAAACTATAGTTTTAAGTATATTTTCCCACAATATATTCATTTAAAAAGGAAAAATACTTATATGCAAAATATGCAAAAGGATATGTATAGAGCTAAAATTTGGCATGGCACCTGACTTCTAGAAAAATCCTTCTAGCCATATGCAGCATGTAGAGCATAAAATTCTTGGTCTCTTCTTGAAACGCTGTACGTATGGTTTGCAGCAGGCAAGAAGGACTGGGTTACTCCATCAGGCAGCTGAAGAATTGCTCAACTTAAGGGCGTAGTCCCTATCGCCACAGGATCAAGTCTCAGCTCCTTAGCATAGCTTGTCAGATCTTTCACCAGCATCCTTAACCTGTCTCTCCAGCCATATTTCCTGTTTTTCCCAGTCAGAGCAGCTTCTGATGGAGCCACCCAAATTATTCATATTTCCCCCAATGGAATGGGCCAAGTTCTGACACACAGGACCACCTTTCCACTTCCTGTTCTTTTACTAGGCCTGGCACTGCCCCCTTATGGCAAACACTTTTTCTTCAGGAACTAGCACAAATTGGCTATAAAGGAGCCCCTGGTCCTCTTACTCAAAGCAGATAAATCAAACTGATTTCCTGTGGTCTTAAAGTTCTTTGCACATTCCATTTGGAAAAACTTTTACCACTCGTTATTGTAGGTGAGCAGTGTGTGAACACCTCAAAAACAAAAGCTGCATCCTATTCATCTTCTACCCCCGTACACATCAAGTTACGGATAGACTATCTTGTATGAGCTTTCTGTTTTGGGAACAGCGACGAGATGAAATCTTTGAATATATGTAGATAGTAGAATTATTTGCTATTCTAAAGTTACTTAAGAGCATTTTAAGCAAACCAATAAAAGTTCTCTCCTAAAAGGGATTAAGGACTTAAAAGCAAACACAAAGAGAATGGAAAGTTAGATATAACTATATACTGCTCTAGTGCAGGGATTTAGATATGCTAAACTTTTGTCAAAGTAGGAATCTTAAATGAAAGCTTATCTTCAGACTTGGACATGGAAATTGCTTCCCTGATTTGAGGCAGTACAGACAACAGGACCATTGTGGAAAAATAGAAAGAAAACACATTTAAACTGTGTTCCACCAGAAGAATACAGTTTAAATGTGGGATCTGTGGGAGGAGTTGAATCAAAGGTTTATGAATAAAGGGTTCAATATGAGATAAAGGACAGGGGTTCCAGGAGACAAGAGGCACCTGGACACCATCTGTAGCAGGCTGTACTCAGAATTCAAGCCAAGAAGGAGACCAACAAGCACCAGGAAACTAGAAACAGGAAACCCAGGGTCTCAAACCTGAGGTTATCATCCATGAGTAGGAATCCAAAGATTAACAGTGTGAAAGGGAAGTAGCAAACAAGTTATCAAAACAGAAACTCGGGACTCAGGGTTCAATCCCCAATACCAATATTTTTTCTAAATAGTCAAAAAATAATAACAAAATAAGAAGGTAGGGGCATAGAATCTGGAATTACAGTGCACAGCACACAGGGCAACATTTATCAATGCACAAACCTAAACACAGCATCCCTCTGAGGTACAAGGCCAGCATGGAACTGGCAATGGAACTGAAGAGATGCTTCATCACTGGAGCCTGTGGTTAAATGCTTCTAGAATTGCCAAGATTAGGAACAGAATTGGTCCCATCCAGAGCTGGACTAAGTCTAGTGAGGACAGAGATCCAGAAAAATGAGGCAGGTGTTAAGGGAAGGCAGCAGGATGCTCCAAAAAAAAAGGTTGGATACTCCCTCCACATGCTATTGAGCATCTGAACTTCGCAAATGTTGTTAGGGTGATGGGTGACTCATGATTGGGGGAAGCGAAGAGAGAAAGAGGATCAACCTGATGACAAGGATGGCCTGAGGCTTTGAGTCACTGAGAACTGGGAAGAAGACAGAAATGCTTCAGAGAAAAGATTAGTTGATTCATTGCTGAGCAGCTCTGAAATTTCACCTCAAAGACTGCAAGAGAACAGAAGGGAGAGGATGAAAAATTCCCAGGCAAGACTTGTAGGTAGGAAAGGAGCCGAGGTATATGTATAGTTTGCTGAAACACTACCTTATGACCTGTAAGGAACTAAATCCCTGATAAGAAAATGGGTACACTTCCTCCTTCTTCTTGGTCTGAGACTAAGACCTGGCAAGACTTTTTTTTCCACCAGCAGAGCTCCTTTTACCACTGATCAGGCCAAACTAGTTTAGATAAGACCAAAGCTAGACCTGGACATATAATCTCACTCCTTTGGAGCTGTGACCTGGAAATATCTCACTCAGCTTGGAGCTGTGACCTGGACATATCTCACTCCTTTGGAGCTGTGACCTTTGGAGCTCTTCTTCGTTTAAGTTGACCAATCCAAAATTAAAGGAGGAAGACTAGGACACTTAAAAGGCCCAAGCCCTGCTGGGGGCTTTGGATCTTTCAGTTTCTGAGCTCCCTTTCCACATGTAGAGAGCTCTCTCTCTCTCTCTCTCTCTCTCTCTCTCTCTCTCTCTCACACACACACACACACACACACACACAAAGAAAATGAACTGAGAGACATATAATCTCACTCCTTTGGAGCTGTGACCTGGAAATATCTCACTCAGCTTGGAGCTGTGACCTGGACATATCTCACTCCTTTGGAGCTGTGACCTTTGGAGCTCTTCTTCGTTTAAGTTGACCAATCCAAAATTAAAGGAGGAAGACTAGGACACTTAAAAGGCCCAAGCCCTGCTGGGGGCTTTGGATCTTTCAGTTTCTGAGCTCCCTTTCCACATGTAGAGAGCTCTCTCTCTCTCTCTCTCTCTCTCTCTCTCTCTCTCTCTCTCATTCTTCATCTTTAATAAAGCTTGTTATCTGTTGTTGCTTCTGCTGTCTGAGATTTTTCCTGCCTTCTAATTCTTTAGTTGGTGGAGAAAATAAAAGCAGTCAGGATCCCTGGATAGTAACAGACCTAGGAAATATTCTGATCCTGGGTTAAACATTTTAAGCAGAACTATACAAATATGACCATTTTTCACTGAGAATGTATTTTCTGGTTCTCCTTGTTAGCAGCACTTGAGCAAGCAAGTGCTTTTGATATACCCAAAGTGTGGCAAACTCTAACACCACATATCAACAAACCCAGGAAAGGCCATGGGAAAGTAGTCTTAGGACAGGGAGCAGAGAGGCTATGCTAGGCAGATGAAATCAACTTCCTGGAAAGCAGGCTAAAAGTACTAAAAGGTAGTGGTGTGGGTTCAGTGTGGAACCAAAGAACACTGACTAAAGAGAAGGGAGCTTAGAAGAGAAATTAGCGCACATGAGGCTTCATCTTCTTGTTATGAAGACAATAAAATCTTAATGTCGGGGCTGGAGAGATGGCTCAGGGGTTAAGAGCACTGGCTGCTCCTGTAGAGGACCTGGGTTGATTCCCAGAACCCACATGTCACCTAACAACCATCCTATCTCTAGTTCCGGGGGAACTGGACACTATCTTCTGACCTCTGCTGGTATTGCATGACACTGGTCCACTTACACACATGCAGGTAATACACTTATACACATAAAAAGTAACTTTTTAAAATCTTAATGTTATGTTGACTTATTTGATTGTAGTTCATCTTTTGGGAGGGAATAAACTAGATCCATTAATTAAAGTTCCCCTTCAAAAATTTGTGCTGTATGGTTTAAAAGAATAGAAAGAAATTATTTTTGGACTTCATTCCATTAAACCAATTTGACTTTTTGATTAGTTTTCTATATAGCACAGCTCATTTTCTACCATTTTTATCTGAAATGTAACTGGTAATTACTTATATTGAGATTGATTCTTTCTAACTTAAATATTACTCTGAAGCTATGATTGTGCTATTGGATTTCTTCAGAACATCATATTTTTCCAATTATGGCTTCTGCAGTTGTGGTTTTTCTCCGGTAGCTCTTGCTTCTAACAAGCCTGGTTTCCTCAGGTCAAATTGAATGTATCTAAATTCTGTCAAAAAATCTGATACTGGTATCTTTTTTTTTTTTTTTTTTTTTTTTTTAAAAACCTGTGTTCCTCAGGTCAAAATGAAAGTTTTTAAATTCTTTTAAAAAAATTGAGACTTGTTTTTTTTTTTTTTTTTTTTTTTTTTGTCACTGAGAAGCTGCATCATGTGAAGGTTTAGCTTTTGTGATGTTTTCATGCTGTTTCTACCAACTCTAGTATCATTTAATCTTTCCTAATATGTTTCTTCCATGTCTTAATCTGTGTGTGTGTGTGTGTAGTCTTTCCATGTGTGCATATTCATATGTACATATATATATTTGGGAACCCATGTGTGCCTATTCGTGTAGAGGCCAGAGGCCAACATCAGGTGTCATACTCTGTTTCTTTCCACCTTATATATTTACTTTTACTTTCTGTGTATGAGTACATTGCCTGCATGTGTGTAAGTACATCTGTGTCATGAAATGGCAGTAGAGGTCAGAAGAGGGTGTCAGATTCCTCTGGAACTGGAGTTACCAAAGGTTGTTAGCCACATATGGTACTAGGAATCAAACCCAGGTCCCATGCAAGAACAGTCAGTGTTCTTAACTACTGAGCCATCTCTCCAGCTCCTCCACATCAAGATTTTTGAAGCGGGGTCTCTTACTAAGCTTAGAGCTCACCGATTGGCTAGATTGCGTGGCCACTAAGCCCCAAGAACCCTCTTGTCTCTGCCTCTCAGCTCTGAGATTACAGGTTTGCACTGCCATGCCTGTTTTTTTACATGTGTGCTAGGGATCCCAAATTAGGGCCTCATACATGTGCAACAAGCATTTTACCCAACTAGCATCTGCCTGGCCCTGCTTTTATCTCTCACAGACTGTATAATGTGCCAGTTTCATTGCTGTCAGTTTTATTTGGGGATTTTTTTCCCTTATTTTTGGTGTTAAGGATAAAACCCAAGGCCTTCAGCATGCTGGAAAAGCACTCTCCCATTAAGCTTACCTCCTAGCCCCTTATTTTGGAATTTTGTTTCTAGCAAAGACCTTAATTATAACATGCATACCACAGAATGTTACACAAAAATAAAGAAAATGAAGAGGTCTCTATAAAGTACTATTATTGTTATTGTTAGTGTATATGTGGTATACCCAGCCCATTTAGCCTATGGCATAATTTATAGAATATAGAGTAGGCTCTCTTTTATAAGAAAGTGGAAATACACACAAATAACACATACTTACTCATTGTTACAGGAAGACACATGGGAAAACAAGCTAAAGGCAAATAACAATATTTATTTATAGGGACACATAGAAATGGCATGTTTATGAATATACATTTATATACTTTTTCTGTTTTGAACTATATATGAAACAAGTATAAAAAAGTAAACCCCAAACTGAATCATGTATCAAATAAATGTAACAAATGACTACTTGGAAAAACATTCATCCATCTTTACTAAATTCTAAGTTAATTTCCTGGAAAGGTAGGGAATTCCTTCAGGGGCTGACAAAGAGTGGATTCACTACTGCATATGTCTGTTTATTTTGTGGACTCTCTACTAATCCTTCATGCCCTTTGTGGAAAAGCAAAGAAGATCTTAATATGCTTCAGTGACTGGGAATTCAGCACAGGAAATGGTCCAGACCAAAACTGTATTCTCATAACAAAGTGAAAAGCTAGCCCAGAGCTTCCCTCCAAAAGAATGGCAGAGTGACTGGGTTGGTGAAGATTTAACTAATACTTACGGAGGAAAAATCTCTACTTTTCTAGAAACTTAAAAGGTATTTCAGCTTTGATCTTCCAGAAAGTAAACAAAATGCACTTGGTAGCCTGATACCAAGGAAGATAGCAAATTTGAGATGAGCCTGGGCTACTTAGCAAGATAGTGTCTTAATAAAAGCCAAAAAAAAAAAAAAAAAAAAAAAAGAAAAAGCAATAAACAATAACAAAAAAAAACAGGAAACTAAACAAGCACTGTTAGGAATTTTTATAATTACAGGAGAAGGGAGCTATATTTATATTAGGGGAAAAAAATAAAAGTGGCACTAACTTTAGTAGCAAAGTCTTTATGAAGCATCCTCCAGACAGTTCAAGGGGGGAAAGGAATTCTGAAGCTTTATGTTTAGTCCAGGTAGTGCACCCAATACTTACAACAAAAACAACCACAGCTGACCTAATAACGGCAATTTTCTTGGTAGAGAGGGAGGGAATAAATCAGTAATACTGTTAATCCTGGAATGGTCCCCAGGAGAGCAAATTTCATTTCTCACCAAGTAGTATCTATGAAAAATTAACTCTAAGAAGTTTCAAAATGGAAATTTAGCTGTGGTTTAAATAGGTAAAGGGCAAAGGTTACTTAAGAGGAGAGGTAGAGGTTTTGTGAGCTTGATTTCAAGAATTCTTTACATAGATGCATTTTTATGTATTAGTTTTTATCTTGTTCCCTTTAAAAATAGTGTAAACCCTGGTGTTTTGGGCATTTTTGTAAGTTTTTTTATTACTAACATTTTCATGCAATGACCCTCTCCTGAACTTCACTCATACAGATTTTCAATTTATTGCATAATAAAGCTTCTAAGTGTAGAGGATTAACTACAATATTATTTCTATTTTAATAGGAACAATTGTATAACTAGTACCTTGCTTCTGATGAAATGAAGATTCTGGCTTTCTTGTAAAGTTTTAAACTTTACACAGTATCTATATTCTTTCTAGTGATTTTATTCTTCCTGATCATTTCTCCTCCGAGTCTTTTTCATTTACAAACATCACACACACACACACACACACACACACACACACACACACATGTGCGCGCGTGGGGGTGGCTAGTTAGTTGCCTAGTCATGTTCAGGCTTGAAAAGTTAACCTGAAAGTTCAGCTAGGACCTGTATATATCAAATTAACAGGATGGAAAAATTCATGGATGGTCTAAATGTCTCGGAATCTTTAATTAGCTAGAGAACATATTTCAATGCACAATTTACTATAGGAAGGTGTTCAAGTCTTTTAAAAACAATTTCCCTAATTCTAGACACTTCAAGAATGATGACTGAATTGCAGATTGGGAAAAGTAACCTTGTATGTAAATCATTTCTTCAAGTAAAGAGTTACAACAATCATACTTAACCCTTGGGCAAAAATAAAGTGTTTCAGAGATTGTTGGAATGACAAATTCATTTAATATCAAGTTCAGTTATTATATTCTACATGTAATCAGTACATGACTATAAAAATAACATGAGTTAATATGCAGCAAAAAATCTGAAAGAGAAAGATAGAGACCATCTGATTCTGGAAGATTTCACAAAGAAATAGTTAGATAAATCCAAAATAAAATAAAACTTGCATTTCTTAAATCCAAGTTTAAAAGAAATGATTGACAAGACAAAAGTGGTTCTGTCCTTTCAGAGGGAAGAGGCAGAGCAATCTGTCCCAGGACATTTATCAGATGCCAGAAATCTTAGATAGTACCAAAAGGAAACACACACTGTTTCTTCCTGTATACACATGCCTACAATGAAGTTTAATTTAAAGTTGGGCAGAGTAAAACATCAACAAAAATAATCAATAGCAAGATAGAATTATAACAATATTTTGTAATAAAAGTTATTTGAAATATACGAATTATTTATTTCTGAAATTTCCATATAATATTTTCAAACCACAGTTAACTGTGACTAACTGAAGCCTTGGAAACCACAGCTAAGGGGAGACTATTGGATATAGCTACGGACTGTCCAGGCTCCCTTTGCTTTTATTCTCTCTTGAGAGCTCATTTGGAGAGTATAGCTGAGGAGCTTAGCTGCTGGTATACCCTTGACTGAGGAGTGGTCCTCCTCTTTAGGGAAGGTTGTCCTCTCCCACCAGGGCACACTTTGGAAGGGCCACACTTGGAGCACTGAAAAAGAAAGGGGACATCTGCCTAGCCAGCCAGATCAGACAAATCAACCTGATCAATGGGGTACAGATGTCAGGTCACATCTCCTTCACATCCAGATTTTCTTCTTTAGCCTACTGATATCTCTCTCTCCTCTCTCTCTCTCTCTCTCTCTCTCTCTCTCTCTCTCTATATACATGATTTTGCAATGTAGTCTGATACTCACTATATAGCCCAGAGTAGACTCCAACTGACTACTGAGATTATAGGCTTGTGTGACCATACCTAGCGTCCTCCTCTTTTACTGATACTTGAATTTATATTTTAGTATTGTTCTAACTTCTACCAAAAATCATTTAAAATTCACATCAATAGAGAATAGCCAGACAGGAGAGCATGGTTAATGCAAGCTAGTCCCTGCCTCATGCAGATGCCTTCTGTCACTATAGAAGTCAAGTCATGGGGGCTGGAGAGATGGCTCAGCGGTTAAGAACACTGGTTGTTCTTGCAGAAGACCCAGGTTTGAATCCCAGCACCCACATGGCAGCTAACAACTGTCTGTAACTCCAGTTCCAGGGGATCCAAAAGCCTCTTCTGTCCTCCATGAGCACTGCACGACACGGGTGCACTTACCTACATGCAGGCAATACATGCATACACATAAAATAAAAATAATAAATAAAAATTTTTTAAAAGCCAGAATTTTGTGGGTATCTACACTTTCTTTGAGAAAGCTACCCAACAACTGATACTTTGCTGATAAATGGCCAAGTTGGTCTTCATATTTTGCCCTTCTGAAACTTTACTGCATAGTCCTTACTGTGGATATCAATTACTAAATGTTTTTATGCTCTGTATTAAGGATAGTGTAGGCTGGTCAGCAAGCCTGTCAATATTTCCTTCAGGGGCAAGGATAGAGAGATCCCAGAGCTTATTTTATAGAACCCACATCACAAACCTGGACATGGAAGTAGGTGTCACTCCGCCCAATCTCACCTGCTACTTTTCCTGGAACTTAGGAAAACCATTCCTTTTTCCTCCAATCATCGTTACAATAGCATGCTAATACTATGCAAGCTGGTGGAAATATGCAGACCTGGTCCAGGTAGATTTGACATGTGCTAGAAATTAGAAGTGTAGGATTAAAACATAAGAAACCAAGGGTAACCCTCAGTTTCTTGGGAAGGTCATTGATGATGATAATAACCAAGATAGAAAATATACAAAAAGCAGAAGGTTTACAGGGTGTCTTAGTTTGCTTCTTCATTGCTGTGACAAAACACTCTGACCAGTACCAACTTGGGGAGGAAAGGGTTTATTTGTCTTACATCTCCCAGGTTGCACGCAGTTCATCAGGGAGCCCAAGGTAGGAACTCAGGGCAGGAACCTGGAAGCAGGAGCTGGAGCTCAGGCCATGGAGGAACACTGCTTACAGGCTTGCTCCTTTGGCCCCTGCTCAGCCTGCTTTCTTATGCAACACAGGCCCACCTGCCCAGGGGTGGCACCACCCACAGTGGGCTGGGCCCTCCCACATCACTCATCAAGAAGATGTCCTTCAGACATGGCCACAGGCCAGTCCAATAGAGGCAATTTCCCGATTGAGGCTCCCTCAACCCAGGTGTGTCAAGTTGACACTAAAGCTATCCAGCACACAGGGTAATAAAAGAGCAGAAAAACTTGTTGGACATGGTCGTTTAATTCTAAAATTCCTTTTCCCCAGAGGATATATCTCCATATTTTGATTTTTAAAAATTAGAGAAAATTAAAGCTGTGGGAATTGATGTAACTCTCTCAGATTTACGCCATTATTGGTGTATTGATCTTACTGATATTTTGTCTCCTTTGTTAGAATGTAAGGAAGAGTGAAGGAACTAGCCCCTCTCTGTAGATAGAATTTTCTTTTCTGGGTTATGTATCCGTCTTGTTTCTGAGTTCTGTGCCCAGGAAGTTCATCTTCCTTGTCCAAGGGGAAGCCTTCAGGAAGAAGAGAAGGAAGCAGGACTCTGCCTGCCCAATCAGGTTAGTCACGTCTTCCTGGCAATCAATAAGGGTAATAAGTAGAACAGGCTATCAAGTTCCTACACAGGATTCTCTTTCATTTCTTTGGCAATTGCAAGAAGCTTGTCTGAAACATTTTCTCTCCAGGTTGTCAAATGGTTATACACAGTCCTGGAGAATTGAAATGGGTAGAGCATGCTTTAGATCATTCCAGAGAGACCTAACAACTTAAGGATCCTCAGAACTGGGAGTTGGAAAATTGTTACCTTAAATAATATTTGTTTTACAAAAACACTAGGATCCAAGGGATCCTGCAGCCTCTTCTGACCTCCTCAGGCATTGCATGACACGGGTGCACTTACCTACATGCAGGCAATACAGGCATACACATAAAATAAAAATAATAAAATTAAAAATAATAACAATAATAATTAATTAGAATACCACCAGAAGGCAAGTGTATTGGTTACTTTGCCATGACTAAGGCAACTTATGGAAGAAGGGGTTTATTTTGGCTTTCAGTTCCAGAGGGATGAGGGTCCATCATGGCAGGGAGGCATGGCAGCAAGTGGTAGGCACGGCACAGGAGCCAAAAGCTGAGCGCTCATCTTCAACTGCTAATACGAAGCAGAGAGAGAGCAAAACTGGACGTGGGCCAGGTATGAACACACAAGGCCCATCCCCAGTGGCACGTGTGCTCCAGCAAGGCTGCACCTTCTTGAGATTCCACAACCTCCCCAAACAGCACCATGGACTGGGCATAAGAAGTTGGTCAAGTGGCTGCTAGGGCTGCTTTCCTTACAAGCTGCCCTGGCAGATACATCTGTATAAAACAAACATGAATTTTCCCCTAAACACAATGTAATTTAACCTCCTATGAGGAAATAATGTCTCTCTTTGTAACATGGCTTTGATTGGCCTACTTGTGAACCAATTGTTAGCTCAGGACTTAGGATAGAAAGCATGTGACTGCTTCCTGTACCTGCTTAAATATAAAGGCTAAAACTTTAGACCATAATGACAATTTGGTGGGAAAAGTCCCCATACCCTTCCTGAGAGCAACAGGGAATGGGATCTTAGTTCCTCTACCTGAAGCTTTAAGTGAGGACATTGTACATAAATCCATAAAAAAGATGAATTAAATATTGTTTTTAAAACTTGAAAAACAGAGGGCCTAGAGTAACAGCTCAGCTCTTGCAGAGGACCTGAGTTCAGTTCCCAGCAACCACATTGGTTGACTCACAATCGCCTGTAATTCAAGATCTATGGGATACTACTCCCTCTCCTGGCCTCCAAGGACAACTACATTCACATGCACATACCCCACATACAACACACATGCATACATGTAAGTAAAGATAAAAATCAATCTTTATAACATATTTTTTATCTAGAAAGGGGTTCTCGATCAGTTTTTCTTTGGGATGAATCTTGGAATAATGATATGATAATCTAAAATAGTAAGAATAATAATAAATTAGATAATAAAGGATATGGAAGACATAGTCAGAAATTGACCTTAAGATCCCAGGTTAGATCCCAGGTTAGAAGCCCTGAGCACTGAGACCAAAGACTAGAAAAAGGAGGAAAAGTGAGAGATTCAAAGCCAATGCAGAGTTGAAGCTACAGAGTCTATCAATAGGAAAAACACTAGGGGCAACTGGAATATGCCAGCACTTCAAACTGAGTGTACCTGGAAATGACATGCCTGTAACAAGAGGTGGGGGGGATATTAGGGGGCCAAGAGACAGGGTAGGAGAAAAGCCAGTTGTGGAAATAGGAATTTTCAGATGCTCATAGGCCTCCCACACTACAAAAGCTTCTTGCCCCTAAAGGCAATATTAATTTCTGTGAAGCAGTTTGGAGAGACCATGGGAACACGGGCTTGATGCTAAGTAGATGCTGGTGAGTCCTACCTTGACTCCTTTCTATTTGTGTCACTCTTGACACTTGTCTCTGTTTGCTCAATGTTCTCATCTGTAAAATGAAGTTAATAGTGCCTTCCACACTGAAGGTTCAAGTGAGATCAACTGAAGTTCAGCTAGACCATTTTGAAGGTCCTGGCATATAGGAAAGAGTGTATAATGGCAGGTGAAATGGCTTAGCAGGTAAAGGCCCTTGCAACCAAGCCTGAGGACCTGAGTTTGATCCCAGGGTTCTAAGTGGTGGAAGGAGAGCTGAGTCCTGCTTGTCCTCTGTCCTCCACACATGCACCATGGCACACGTACACCCATACACATATTCTCAACAAACTAACTGATTAACTTCTTAAAAAAGCAAAATCCTAGATGTGGCACGTGCATTTAATCCCAACCCTGGAAAGGTAAAGGTAAGTGAATCTCTATGAGTTCAGCGCCAGCCTAGTCTACATAGTGAGTTCCAGATTAGCCTGGGCTACATAGTGAGACTCTGTTCAAAGAAAAGAAAGGAGAGAAAAAGAAAGCAAAACAAACAAAAATAGGTATAAATAGATAAGAAAATTGTATGTAAAACTTACAAATTGGTACTCTTTGACCATTGTTTTACTCAACAATGTGTTAAGATAGCAACCTGAATATGTTACGATAGCAATTATAAGGATATCAGACTATCCTGTCATGTACAATCACTTCCTCCTTTTAAAAAAGTATTTTATTTTATTATCTTTTATTTTATCTGCATGTATTGTCTGCATGTATGTAAGTGCACTCATGCTGTGCAATGCCTGTGGAGGTCAGAAGAGGGCATTGGATCCCCTAGAACTGGGGTTACAGACAGTGTTAGCCTCCATGTGGGTTCTGGCAACCCAGCCCAGGTCCTCTACAAGAGCAGCCAGTGCCCTTAACCACTAAGCCATCTCTCTAGCCCCCCACTTCTTTACTTCCAAAACTTGATTCCAAGTTGAACTATACTGGTATACTATCCCAGGCGTTCTTTCTGACGGCAATGAGAACACCTATAAGACACTTAGCAGAACTCTTTACTGAGACAGAGAGGATTTTGTGTGTTTCACATGTTTTGATCATGATGAGAATTGTGTTAATTCATCACATTTGGGGGGTGGAAACAAAACCCAAAGCCTCACACATACATGCTAGACAGTAGGCAAGGCTCCATCACTACCAAACTCCATTTTAAGCCCATCATAACTTAAAATCCAAAATCTTACTCAAAATGACTTGAGTTGAGCAAGTGATTGCCAAAGTAGTGATGTACAAGGGAGGTGTCTTGAGGAAGCAGGAAGCAGTCTCCTCCTTGGTGGGTGTATGGTATCAAACCACGTACTGTGTAGGAGTGTGAACAAATAAGATGTACCAGAATCCTGGCACACATCCAGAGGTTAGAACACTAGGATGTTCGTTCCTGTGCTATCAGAACATGGCCAAAGTTCCTGAAACTCACAATCTCCGATACCACCTTAAAATTAAGTGTAGAACAAGCAATATGCATGTGAATTAAAAATATTCTAAAGAGACCTTTTCATTCATCCAACATTTATTGCATACAGAACTCAAGAAAAACAAACACAAGACTTGGTGGATTCTGACAGATAGTTCGTTAGAATTTGGCTCTGACACTTTCAATTTAGACTCACATCTGAATCTAGTTCTTCCCTTGTGCGGTATTGCAGCAACAACAAACACTGTAATGTGTTAAATGCTTGGAGCCATGCCTACATTAAATATACTTTGTCTTATTCACTAACATTAGTAATATAATTAAGTTAATATAATGAATGACTATTAAATGTTCAATAAATGTAAACCATTACTGCATACATACATACATACATATATTATATGTAATATATATATATATATATATCAGGTGCCATCATGTATGAGAAAAAAATGTACTGATCAAAAGTGACAATTAGCTGTATCCACAAGTGGTTCACAATATTATAGAAAAAAGCATATGAAGATCATGTAAAGTTGATCCATAAGTTTGCAAATTTAAAAATTCCAAAATAGCTGGGTGTGGTTACACATGCCTTTAATCCCAGCACTTGGGAGGCAGAGCCAGGCGGATCTCTGTGAGTTCAAGGCCAGCCTGGTCTACATAGTGAGTTCCAGGACAGCTGGGGCTACAGGGAGACCTTGCCTCAAAAAGACGAAAAAAAAAAAAAAATCCAAAATAATACATTTCACAGATTTCACAGACTTTTGTTTGGAAATATACAAGCTTCCTAAAATTGAACTTGACCTAAAAATTCATAAAAATAAACTTTAATGAAATGTACTTCTATATAAGAATAATCAATTTGTGGGTTCCAAATTAGAAATATTTTCTACTTTCAACAACTGCCCCCTCACACACACACAAAGGTCTTCCTTTGTGACTGAGGAATGACATTTGCCCATGACTTTAACAAGGAGAGGATCTCCTTGTGCTCTGGTGTAATGAGGGTCAGGACAACCTGATCTTAGTTCTGGGTTTTAGCCATCCCATTTTCCTTCCCAGAAGTTGGACCCTGAAGTAGAATAAATACACCTTTGTAAGTGAACAAAGTTTACACGTGAATATGTGAAACAGCTATGAAAGTGCTAAGGTGCTTCCTGGAATTGCAATGGGAGGAACAGCAAGGTCAATAAGACACATTCGTTTTATCTGGGCCCCTAGTTATGTGAATATTGACAAGAAGTCTTGTATTGCAATGATCTGTAGGTTTGCTCGTCCCCTATGGAACCACACGAGACTATAGATAATCAAGTACCATTTCTTTCTGAGTAAATACTAAATATCAACTTTGTCATTGAACCCTTTTATAATAGAAAAAGGAAAATAACCACAAAGCCTATACCGTCTTTCCCAGTCTCACTCTATATAATATAGCCAAGTAATAATTTAGTAATTTTAAAATCATGTTATCTTCATGTCTTATTCTCCTTAGGTAACATTTGAAGATAGTTTATGCATATATATATATATATATATATCCAGATAATTTGTAGTTGATGACTATGTGTTCCATCTGAGAAACTGAGTAGTGCAGGAAGTGAAGTTTTGGCCATAAACAACCACTTACACTAAAGCAAGTGGAGCAACTTAATCCTAGGCACACACATAATGCATCTCCTATATGAACAGCTGCATATATGGCAGGGGCTGCCCTATGAACTTGAGATTAAAAGCAAGGAATGGCACTTGATTATCTACAGTCTCATATGGTTCCATAAGGGGACAAGCAAACCTGCAGGCAATTGCAGTGCAAGACTTCTTGTCTATATTCACATATAAGTGCCCAGATACAATGAAGCCTAGTGATTTCTGATAGATTTTTTGCCACTCTCATGACATCTGTACACTAAAGGAACAAAGCTTTCTAAATCTATTTTCACATGGGTTAGGTTAGGAATAGGACTGAAATATTGATTTCAACTGGGACTGGTGAGATATCTCAGTTGGTAAAGAAGACCTGAGTTCACTTCCAATAACCCATATTTAAAAAACAGATGTGAAAAGCCAGGTGTGGTGGTGCATGCCTTTAATCCCAGCACTTGGGAGACAGAGGCAGGCAGATCTCTGAGAGTTCAAGGCCAGCCTGGTTTACATAGTGAGTTCCAGGCCAGTGGGGGCTACAGTCAGACCCTGTCTCCAAAAGACAAAAAACAAAAACAAAAAACAGATGTGGGGGTATGCACTTGTAATCCTAGGCCTGAGGAGGTAGAAACCAGAGGATTCCTGATCAGTGAATCTGGCTAGCTTAGTAGGCTCCAAGTCAAGTGAATAGAGCCTGTCTCAAAAACACAAGGTGGGTAGCTTTGGAGGAGCCACTCCTGAATCTTCCTCTGGCCTCTACATGCACACACATGTGCACGCACAGATTGATTTCAGTGTGTGGATTCTATCAGTTGTCCCCTTTTTGTTTCCTTTTGCTTATCCAGCACTGCGTCATCAAGTATTCCAACCATCCGACCACTGTAGAGATTCCTGAGTGTACAAAGCACTGAGAATAAGTAATGCATAAGTGCTCAGCCCTGAACAAGACATTCACACCATCTTCTCTAAGGCTCAGGTAACATTTTAGAAGGGGGGCAGAAAGAATGTAAGAGCCAGAAAATAAGGAGAAAGCCGTGAAATGTCATCTTCTTGGCAAGACACAGCCATCGCAGACAAGAACTCAGAGAACTACAGATGTCTACACTGGGTTTGCACAAGAATGGGCCCATCAACAGTTAGGCATGGATGGAAGAGGAGCTCAGGGGTCCCTAGTCCTCAATGCTACTGATATGTTCAGATCATTGCCCTCACTTGTGTACCCACTGATGATCCCATCTGACTCCAATGAATAATTCCAATTCTATTGTCACATAAATGACCCTGATTAAAAAAAAACAAAAATCATGAATCTGAGAAAAAGACTGACAGAGATGAGGGTTGGGAGTTTGACACAGATGGGAGAGAGATAAGAAAGGGTGGGGAGAGTTACTAATCAAGATATCTATATTGAATGAAATTGTCAAATAGAAATTTAACCAATAAAAAATAATAAACATTTTTAAAAATTAAAGACGACTAGAAATTAGAAAGGCTCGTCACATTCCTATTTCAAATTTCTTTGTAATTTTGGACACTTTGAACATTGGTTCCCATCTCATAAACTGAGAAGGAAGCTTGTTGCTGTCTGTTGTGGCTCTAGACTTCCGTCTTGGGGGTGGGGGGCGCAGGGGATGCAATAGGCGCGGAATCAACGACACAGACTCCGGGAGATGCTGCTCAATAGCGGGCTGCCAGCAAGCTCATTTATTGTGCCGTTAGGACTTTCTTTTATACCCCCCGCCTGATCCTCATTAGTTCATTTGGCTATGTGTCTCCTCTTCATTGGTGCGGCACACTGTCCTCTGCGTCATTTGATGTTGTGCTTTATGGCAGGTTTTAGGTTAGCCTGAATAACGGAAGTATTTACTGGCCCATTTCCCCACAGAAGCTGGCTGTTCCCTCGAAATTCTTTGACTCTGGAACTTTTTGTGTGTGCTGCTGCATGTGTGTCTGTATGTGTACATGTGTATTGCCTGCATGTATGTAAGTGCACCCATGTCGTGCAATGCCTCTGCAGGTCAGAAAAGAGCATCAGATTCCCCTGGAAATTGAGTTACAGATGATAGTTAGCTGCCATGTGGGTGCTGGGAATTGAACCCTGATCCTCTGTAAGAACAATCAGTGCTCTTAACCACTGAGTCATTTCCCCAGTCCTGACTCTGGACTTCTTAACAGAAGAAAAGCAAGACCTCTCCCCCCAACTCCAAGTCTTTCTTTAGGTGCTATGACAAAATTCCCCACCACAGAAAGTGACAAACCCAGGCTGGAGAGCGGGCACAGCTGTTAAAGGCTCTGGCTCAATCAAAAGACAAGAGGGTGGCAAACCTGTACATAGAACAGCTGACCTCTTCCTAATGACTTTCTTTAAGTGCTTCTGAGGAGGAGGAAAAAAAGGAAAAGTAAAGGAGACTGGTAGCTGGACGATATTAACAAATTTCTGCTTGGTAACATCAGAAGCAACATCAAAGGAGAGAATCAAAGCAGGAGAAGCCATGCCAGGATGAAGGTCTTCCTCCTAGTCCTTTATTAAATAGCCCAACACCAAGAAATGCAGCCTTCTGATGGTTAGTATTATATCAGCAAGGCCACAGTACCGAGATAGTCCATTGACTTCTGACTTCTGTGTTACTAGGAGGATACGCTTCATATGTGGTTTACATGTGTATAAGTAGGTAACTTTAAGCAGAGGAGACAATCTTTGAGAATCTGAGTGGGCTTGGTACGATCTGCTGAAAGACCTGGAGAGCAAAATTGGAGTTTCCCTGAGGAAGAAGCAGTTCCACTTATGGATTGCATAGCCAGCTGCTACCCAGGATTTTCCAGCTTTCTGGGCTTGACCTATGGATTTCATACTTTATGTAAACATCACAAGCCTGTAAACCAATTCTTTATTGTTGATGGTGATGATGTTATTTTATTTGTGCGGGGTACATGTGTATGCTCACATGTGGAGGTCAGAGGATAACCTCAGGTGTTGGTCCTCACCTCCCATCATGTGCACATCAGGATACCTCGCCTGTGTCTTTCCAGGAATTCTGCCTCCACCTCCCTTCTTAATGTAGCAGAACTAGTTAGAGATGCATCCAGATTTATATGGATGCTAGGGACTGAACTCAGGTCCTTATACTTGTACAAGCCAATTCCTCTATGAAATCTCTCCCTTTGATTAGTTTATATATATTATATATCATACACATATATATCTACATACACACATATTTTTGTGTATTTGAACATAACTGAAAGTTTACTACTTGTGGACCCTATTTTTGTTATAGAATGAACAGTTTATTTGGTTTTTAATTCCAGAGGGAGAGTCCATAATGGCCAGGGAAGGCATGATGGCAGAAGATGGCTAGAGCAGAATGCTGAGCACCCACATATTCAAGTAGGCTCAGGAAACAGACAAAAACAAACTCAAAATGTGGCAAAGCTGTGGACTCTCAAAGCCTACCCCCAGTGATGTGCTTTCTCCAGCAAGGCCATACCTCATAAACCTCCAGAAAATGTCAATAGCTGGGGATGAAGTGTTTAAATACTTGAAGCTATGAGGTACCTTCCTCATTCAAACCACTGCATTCCATCTCCTGGCCCCCATAGGTTCATGGCTATATTATAATGTAAAATGCATTTAGTCCAACTTTCAAAGTTCCCATAGTCTTTAACATTCTCAATGTTATTCAAAAGCCCAAAGTTTCTTCTGAGACTCAAGGCACCCTGCAAAGTCAAAAGGCAAATTTTATGCTTCTAACATACAATGGCACAGGATACATATTCCCATTTGGCTGCCTTGGCTATGACATTAAGCTTGTTAGTGTTCTTTTTCTCTCCAAACTCTATGTCTTGTATTTCTATTAGCTGAAGAGCTGGATATATGATCCAGGCAGCAAAGCTGGAGGGGCAGAGTCATCTTAAGCTCCTTGGAACTGAAGTCCCAGACACTGGACATGGAAGTATATGATTTTTGTGTTTGCCCTGCTTGTGTTTGGTCTTGTTCGGGTCTGGCATTTCCTTATTATGCCCCTATTCTTCAATCTTTTTTTTTCAATCATCTGCCTTTATTTTCTGTCAGACTTGATAAATACAACCTCAGGTATACAGAATTCCATAGACTATGATGATTTCCAGTTTAACAGAGAGCAAGAAACTTATTTGGGACATTTTCTTAGAACCATATTTATGATTATACATTCACTCGTTCCATGTGTCAGTAAATTTGTATTTCTTGCCACAAAATACAAGTATTTAACAAAAACATTTCAGCTCTCTGGAAAAAATTTTCTCTGGCAATTGTTCCACTAAAAGTAGACTTATGTTGAAATTTTGGAGATGGACAGTTTGAATTTACATATTCTTGGGAGACAGGGAAGCAGTGTGAGTGGTCAGGGGTGATAAGAAAGGGCTGCAGCTTAGTAGCTTCTGAATTGAATTGAACTGAATTGAATTGACTGAGCAGAGAGATTCCAAAGCAGGACGTGGTCAGAGCTGAACCTTTGACTTACTGTAGTAATATCCCTATAGGATATTTAGATTTTGAAAGAAAGGAAGAATATTTCTGATTCTTCATTAGAGTCTTTAAAAAGGCCATGCTTTGTATTCAGACAACAGATTTTAGAAAAATTAGCTATTTTTCAAGTCTCAAACATCAGATATATACAATGGGTTTAAAGGTATTACTACTGCACAATATGGCTATAAATCCATTTTAATTTCTTTGATTTATTTCCTTTTTATTTCATGTGTATGTGTGTTTTGCCTACCATCTATGAAAATGCACCAGTGTAGTGCTTTGCCCGAGGTGGTCAGAAGAGAATGTCAGATCCCCTGGAACTGGAGTTACAGATGGTTGTTAGCCACCACCTGGGTGCTGGTAACCAAACCAGGGTCCTCTCCAAGGACATCCAGTGCTCTTAACTGTTGAGCTATCTCTAAAAAAAAAAGAAAGAAAGAAAGAAAGAAAGAAAGAAAGAAAGAAAAAGAAAAAAGAATTTATTGGGAAATTTTGTGTGAAATTGAAAATCCAGTATCCATATATACCATTTTAGTGAGATTCAGTGACACTGATTTCTTTCTCTCTCAACTTAAAAAAAATTTATTGAGAATTTTATATATGTATATAAGGTGTTTTGATCAAATTCACGCCCACCCCATCACTTTTTTCTGACAACTTCATGTACTCTTTCTTTCTTCTCCTTGCCCTGCAAGGTCAACTAAGTTCCAAGGGACTATGGAGCATCTCTCAAATGTCCTATAACTGTGGTGAGTCATCTGTCCTCTTGTTCAGGGAGGCCATGGAGACCCCACCAGATGGATTTGAACCAGTGTCCAGTCTACCAGTCTACAAAGAGGAGGGTCAACACACAGGAAACATTTCCTCCACACTTCCAAGTGAAGCAGCCACAGTCAAACAGGACCTTTGACTGATCTTCACATAGCCGGAACTGGTAAAAGAAAGGAGCCAGAGGTGCCTCCCAAGACCATGTGACCCTGAAGAACAGATCCTCAAACAACCTTAAAAGTAAAAATAAATTGGTTTATTTGGGCCAACTGTATGGTCTTAAACACCCAAAAAGAAAGTATAACCAAAGATTAAAGTGATCCGTATATTTCTTTAAGAGTTCAAGGAATTACACTTCCCAGACATCAGGCTTAAGTCCATATAAAAGGTTATTTAGATAATTACTTCTCATTGATGATTTTTGTTTCTAAACAGAAAGTGCTGCTCAGGAGAAGGGGAATATTTTTATTTTCCAAAACTGCTTCATGAAGTTAAAAAAAAGTAGAACTCAGCTTTACAGTTGAATCAATTTATGGACAATGTAGGCAAGAGGTCAGGGGCTGTGGTCACCTTGCCCACTAAAATACAGATGAGATTGCCTGGGTCATGGTCACAGCTCACAAGCTGTCCAATGCCCTCCCCCACACCTGCCCATCAGGCTTTTGTTCTTACATTCATCTAAATGGTGACTTCTGGCTTCCACTGAACTAGACGGCTACATGGATGGTCATATCATTCTAACTTATCAACTCAGGCAGGTATTTCAATCCTCTTTTATAATAACTGTACAACTCAGTATATATATTGTCTTTTCTGCCAAGAAAGACTTACATGAGTTGGAAATGAGCAAAAGAGATCACTGTGTGTCCTTCAGTATGGTCTGGCAGACCCTCTAGGAATGCACTGGTTTCATGTGGGTATGCACCTTTAACTATCTTTCTATTGACTAGGCTGCTTTATAACTCTCTAAAGATCATAAAAACATATAGTAATATAAAGAGGTCTTGTCCAAAGAAATAGAAATGAATTTGCCCAGTAAAAACACAGTTCATTTTTTACCTTATGAAAGACTGGCGTGAAACATAAAATGTTACTGTTCCTTAAAATTTAAGCAGTAGCACATCAATTAGCAAATTCATATAAGCATTCCTGATTGCATATTTATAGCTGTTTCTCAAATTCTCAATTGAACTGGTCTGAATATCATGCAACTCCATGAATTAATAAGTTGAATAAAATATTTGACATATTCATTTTATATTTTCATGGAAGTTATATTGTTAACTTTTAAAAAATTATACTATAATATCCTGAACATTTGCAAAGTGGAAAATATTTATATTAAAGAGACACAAAAGGATTTTTGAGGCAGGGCCTCACTCTATAGCCAAGATTGGCCTTCAACTTCTTATCCTCCCATTTCAGCTTCCCGAGTGCTAGACCACTGGCATATGCCTCCACACTTGCTCACATAAGGCTTTAAAGATTTGTTTTTAATTATGAATATGCATGTGTATTTGTGGGAGTATGTGCCTGTGAGTACAGCTGTCCATGGAAGCCAACATTATAGGAGATCCTGGAGCTGGAGTTATAGGGGATTCGAAGATGCCCAACCTGTGTGCTGAGAAGTGAACTTGGGTCCTCTGCAAGAGCAGGACACACTCTTAACCACTGAGCCATCTTTCCAGCTCCAGAATTTTAAACTATCAGTCTCCTTAAATAACCTTTTGAGCATTCTTATCGGCTCAGACTTCAAACTCTAATCAGGTTGCCGTTAGGTTCTATATCTTCTTGTTTCTTTTATCCCTTCTCCATAGAGATTTTGAAAATTGTCTTCTAAACATTTCCCCCAAATAAAGCTAGGTGTGGTAACTCATGTCTCCAATCCTATAATCCTAGGTACTTGGGAAGTTGAGACAAAATAATGAGTTCAAGGCCAGCCTAGGCTATAGAGTGAAACCTTGTCTTAAAAGAAAGAAAAAAGAAAGGAAGAAAGGAAGGAATGAAGGAAGGAAGGAAGGAAGGAAAAGAAATTTCCCTAAAAAATAAAAAGAATTACAGTGTTATCTTTGTTTCTCTAGATCTCAGTAAGGAAAAATGTACAAGATTGGAAAGGAAAATAAACCAATGTACCAGTTTTATTTCTGATAAAACTAGGGCTCAGAAATAAGCTGCCCACATGTATCTAATTAGTTAGTTAATTCGTGATTAGTGAAAAATATGCTTTTTTCTACAATCTATGAAATTTTGACTTTAACTGGAAAATTCAAATTAAGCATTAAAATCAAATTATTTCAGTCTTGTTAAACCTTTTGAAGTAAGATAAAGGGAAACTTTCATCAAATTAGGCACAAATTAAATACTGTATATATAGTATTATTTGTACTAATTATAAGCTGGCTTTCCAGACCTGAGACAGTGGTGGTGTACTACTGTCATCCCACCAGCGATGTTGGCACAGGAAAATCCCAAGTTCAGAGTCAGGCTGGGCTACATACTCAGTCCTAGGCCAGGCTGGTGTACATAGTAGGATTCTGTCTCCAAAAACAAAAACAACAAAAAAGGAGGGCTGGAGAAATGGCTCAGCAGTTAAGGGCACTGACTGCTCTTACAGAGGAGCTGAGTTTGAGTCCCAGCTCCCACATGGCAGCTAACAACTGTCCATAATTCCAGTTCCAGGGGATGCGGCACCCTCTTCTGTCCTCCACAGGCATTGCATGACACGGGTGCACTTATATAAAATAAAAATAATAAACAAAGAATGTTTTAAAAATAAGCCAATCAAAATCAAAATGAACAAACAACATATAGAAAGAAGCACCGAGAGGGAATTTTCCCAGGGAGGAAACTATTCATAAACGTTTGTATCCACAGAATAGATACATAATTAAACACTGAATTTATCATAAATAATAATTCAAAATAATGCTACAATATTATTTTGGAGAAAATATGTCTAGATGGAGAGAACCTTCCAAAATTTATCTTTTTTTATGTGTATGAGTGTGTTGCCTACACGTGTGTAAGTTCACTCATGTTGTGCAATGCCTGCAAAGACAGAGGAGGGTGTTGTAATACTATGGAACCGGAGTTATGGATGGTGGTCAGCTGCCATGTGGGTGGTGGGAATCAAACCCGAGTCCTTTGCAAGAGCAGCTGTGCTCTTAACCACTGAGGCATCTTTCTAGCTCCCTCCCCCAATATAGTCTTAAATATAGTGTCTGAGGAAAAAAGAAACTTATTTTCAGGTTAATGGGGAAAATATGATAATTGTAGGAACTTTGAAAGGAACTTCTAGAAATTTTCAAAGGCTTTAAGAAATAAGTAGGAGGAATATCTGGAATGCATAGCTAATAAAATAATTGCAATAAAAGCTAATAATAGTAGCTAATAATTGTTCATTCCATTTCATAAATCTTGCCTGGCCTGCCTTCTTTCTTCAGGTTTTAATGAAGCCTACCTTAATGAATAGTATCAAGTTTTATCTGTAGCTCTTCATACCTCTTCCTCTTTTATTTTTTTCCTTCTTATCCTCACATATATGATAGATTTTTTAAAAAATTTGTATTCTCATTTCTCTCCTAAAATGTGCTCTCTAAAAATCAGATGTATTCTTTCTTTTGGAGCTGGGAATTGACACCCCCAGCCTCATGCAGGCTAAGCACATATTCTACCACCGAGCTATACCACAGCCAATGGATCTTTGTCTCTGTTGACTGCTGTATACACATCACCTACAATGATGGTTAGCACTAAAGCAATCCTCAAGAAATTTTTGCCACAGTGAGCACTGCAACCAATAGGCAGACTAGAATTTATTTATTTTTTTGTTGCTGCTGTTTGTTTGGCAGACAGGATCTTGCTATATAGCCCAGGCTGGCCTCCACCTCAAAATCTTCTTGCCTCAACCCCACCAAGTGCTAGTGTTACAAATGTGTGCCACTACACCTGGCTAGAATACAGTTTTTAAAGAAGATATAATAATAATTATATAAAAATTAACCATAACTGGGTAGGGCATGGTGGTATATGCCTTTAATCCCAGCACTTTGGAGACAGAGGCAGGTGGATCTCTGTGAATTCAAGGCCAGCATGGTCTACATAATGAGTCTAGGCCCGTTGGGGCTACAGGGTGAACCTGTCTCAAAAAGACCAAAAAAAAATTTTTTCCATAAGCAAGGATGTAACCACACCCTCAAAAATTTTTTTAAAATAGCAGTCAGACTGGCTAAGATCAAGAAAACAAATGATACCAAATGTTGGAGAGGATGTGGGAAAAGGGGAAGTCTCATCCACCGCTGGTGGGGCTGCAAACTGGTTCAACCCCTATTGAAAGCAGTGTGGAGAACTCTTAAAAAACTACAAATGAATCTACCATTTGACCCAGTTATACCACTCCTTGGCATATACCCAAAGAAATCATCCTATTGCAGAGACACTTGTACATCCATGTTTGTTGCTGCTCTTTTCACAATAGCTAAGAGATGGAACCAACCTAAGTGTCCCTCAACTGATGAGTAGATAATGAAAATGATTCATTTATATGATGGAGTTTTACTCAGCAGTAAAGAAAGATGAAATTATGAAATTTGCAGGTAAATGGATGGAACTAGAAACTGTTATATTAAGTGAAGTAACACAGACTCAGAAAAAACAAACAAACAAACAAAAAAGATGTATGTTCTCCCTCATATATGGATCCTAGCACCAAATCCTGATAAGTG
>NW_008360326.1:1188398-1188950 GCF_000622305.1 Nannospalax galili
GATTGCTGCTAGATGAGGAACAGCTGACCCTCCTAAAACAAAGACCTCTAGATAGGCTGTTTGGATTCACCTGAAGGGCAAGTAGTGGGGAATGGCTGGGGGTGCCGACACCACAGCAGACAGTAGCAGGGATGACAGAGTAAAAGGGCTCTAGTAGGGGGGGCTATAGGAGGTGCCATCTGGGAAGTGGGCAGATAGATGAATAAGACTGTTTGGGATGTTCTGTATGATATACAAACAAAAAAATCAACAAATTAAAAAATGAGTTATATTTGAGGAGGAAGCATAAAAACTTACTTGATGTTAATTAGTCAAGGTGATAAACATTACCATTGAAATCTACCCAATGACTTTATAGACATACACAGGTGCCAAGGATCCGAGGGCAACTGATTTTGATGACTAATAATCAGATACATACAGATTAGAGATGCATGCATCGACATCTCAATGTTATTAGTGAAAACAATGAGTCTTTCTGCAAGGAACAATATATTCTAAAATGAAATGGAGATCTTAAAAATATTTTTTAATTAAAAAATGAAATAAATA
>NW_008360326.1:1189177-1189661 GCF_000622305.1 Nannospalax galili
TCTTGGATGTTTAACAGACATACTTTGAGGCCTATACTAATTTGGTCAGAGGGACATAAAGGACAGCTTTTGCTCCTTGCCCTCCTAGGTCGACTAGTTCCAGGGACTATGAGCATCTCTCAAAATGTCCTGTAATTATAGTGAGTCACCTGTCCTCTTGATCAAATAGGCCGTGGAGACTCCACGAGATGGACTTGAACCAGTGTCCAGTCTAAAAGAGGAGGGTCAACACAGAAGAAACATTTCCTCCATGCTTCCAAGTGAATGACTATGAGCATCCTCAAAATGTCCTGTAATTATAGTGAGTCACCTGTCCTCTTGATCAAAGAGGCCGTGGAGACTCCACGAGATGGACTTGAACCAGTGTCCAGTCTACAAAGAGGAAGTTCAACTCAGAGGACACATCTCATTCATGCTTCCAAGTGAAGCCAGACATGGTAAAGCAGGACTTTTGACCTATCTTCACATAGATGGAACTGGTAAA
>NW_008360326.1:1189865-1190350 GCF_000622305.1 Nannospalax galili
CAATCTTATCTAAAGGAATATTGACAACTGAATGCTGCTAGATGAGGAACAGCTGACCTTCCTAAAACAAAGACCTCTAGATAGGCTGACTAGATTCACTGGATGGACAAGCACTGGGGGACTGCAGGGGGTGCCGACAACACATTGGACAGTAGCAGGGATGACAGAGTATATCATATACTCTTTATATCCATACACGGGTGCCAAGGATCTGAGTGCAACCGACCATGATTGGTAATAATCAGATACATACAAATTAGAGATGCATGCGCCAACATCTAAGTATTATTAGCAAAAACAACTTAGTCTTTCTTTAAGAAACAGTATATTTTAAAATGAGATGGAGATCTTTTTTAAAGGTTAAAAACTCATTCAATTTTATGTCTTACAGGGTTTATACTGAGTTCAATATTGTATAACTGTATTAATTCAACTGTGAACCTAAAAATTTACATTCAGTTTTGAAAGAGATGCATCTTAGCTCT
>NW_008360326.1:1190450-1225466 GCF_000622305.1 Nannospalax galili
GACACACACACACACACACACACAGACCTTCTTCCTAGTGAAACAACTTACTCGAAGAGATGCACAGTAGAAGAACCAGGAGAATAAAGATCTCACCCTGTAGCTATCCCCCTCTCAGCCCTCCTCCCTTTCTTCCCATCATGCTCATTGGCTGAACCCAATGGAAGTCAAGAAAAGACACTGGAGTGACCCACATGCTGGCCACACAGGGCACCATGCAGGGTAAAGAGAAGTCTACAGAGAAAAGGGAAATTTTCTCGCACAAAACGATGTGTACAAACAGCGAAATTTAAACAAGAGCTTGAAGTATTTCATGATAGTTGAGTTTTCTCTCTAAATCAGGAACAAAACAAGAACCTGGCTGCCATCACTCTTTTTTGGAATGCTATTTGAGATCTCTGTCAAGATATTATAATATGGAAATGCAAACAAGTATAAAAATCAAAAATGAAGAAGAATGTCATTACTTATGGAGGATATGCTATGATCTGTATAAAACTTAAATGATTATACTCAAAACATACTGATTGAATATTAGAATTGAAAAAAGACTAAGTTGTATGTATGAAAACAAACATTTTAAAATATATTCATTTTTACATAACAAATTTATAACAACATTTATACTGAATCATAAATAAGTTCAACAAGATGGAACTATATGCAAAAGGATTATGGAACATATTAAGAAACATTAAAGTTAAACATAAATAAATGGAGAAACAAGCAATTTTCTTTTAGGAAAACTTTCTGTACTGAATAAGCCACTTCACAGTGATCAAGGGATTCAATGCAATTTTAATTAAAATTCCCAAAGGTTGCTTTAGGGGAATTGTTAAACTCATATTAAAACTTTATATCAAAGTACTTAGGACCAACATCAAGATATTACTGAAGAAGAAAAGCAAGTTGAAGAAAGTTGCCCTACCAGATATTAAGGCATATTGTAAAACTAAATAATCAAGACAGATATTAACACGAGACAGATAAACTCACCAATGGAGCAGAAGAGACAACCCAGAAATGGACCCACACAGATGATATACTGACCCTGGCCCTGCAGAGGTAGACAAAAGCCAGTGCTGAAAATGACCCTGAAACACTTGACACCATTCATGTGGAAAAAATAAAACCTAACTTCTACATCAAATCACTTAAAAACTCATTACGAGTAGAAAGATTGAATATGTAGTTGCCTGAAGAACATGCACAAAGCTTTGGGTTTAAGCTCTAGTACCACATAGGCACAGTACAGCAAGCTTGTAACCCCCACACTCTGGAGATAGAGTCAAGAGGATGAGAAATTCAAGGTCATCCTTGGCTACATAGTAAGTTCAAGGTCCGCTGGGGCCAATTGAGACCCTTTCTCAAAAGAAAAAAGTCTTGGCACTGAGGAGATGGCTCAGCAGTTAAGAGCTCTGCAGAGGACCTGGGTTCAGTCCCAGCACCCACATGGTAGCTAACAACCATCCTTAAGTCTAGTTTCAGAGAATGCGATGGCCTCTTCTGGTCTCCACAGGCAGCAGGCACATATGTGGTGCAGTTCACATACATGCAAAGCACTCATGCACATAAAATAAAAATAAATAAAATCTGTTTTAAAAATAAAAAGCCAGCCAGGCGTGGTGGCACACGCCTTTAATCTCAGCACTTGGGAGGCGGAGGCAGGTGGATCTTTGTGAGTTCGAGGCCAGCCTGGTCTACATAGAGAGTCCAAGGACAGCTGGGGCTACAAGGAGACCCTGTCTCAAAAAAAAAGACAAAAAAAAAAGAAAAAGAAAAAGAAAGAAAAAGGAAAACGCCTAATTACCACATGATTAAAGATTTGTAAGGCAAAATGTATAGCTTTTCAGAGATTATATGAAAATAACTTCATGACCATGAGGTAGAAGGGGTTTCTTAAGCAAGACCTAAATGTCATTTACCTTGAAGAACCAATTGAAAAAACTAATCTATATCAAAATTAAGGACCTTTTATTCATCAAATAATACCATTTTAAAAGGTGAAAAATAAGCTACAAATTGAGCTAGATATGAAGGACTAACATCCAAAGAAAGAAACCAGAAGAAATAGGCAAGCAGACCAACTGGAAAATAGTCAAAGGAACAAAAGGATAGGGCAAGATGCACAAAGGCCAATGGTACACGAAAAGACATTCAACCTTGAGGAATGCAAACCAAACACGCCACAAACCAGAAGCCACACACATAAGATTGGCAAAAATTAAAGGCTGGTCAAACCAAGCACCAACAAAGCTACCAGGAACACCCATCCAATAATGGTCATATACAGAATGTTAGAAAACACTCAGGGCTTTTATGTGATAAAATTAACCTTTTATAGACAATATTCCCACTCTTGATTGTATGTGTGGAGCTGAACATTTCCAACTGTGAGTAATGACCCACCTGTTTAACAACTAAATAGAATCAAATAAAAATAATAGAATACATTAGAATTAGTAAGAGTATGTATCATTTTGTAAAATATTTTCTCCCATACTTGTATGTATATATATGTATTTATCAATTAAAATGTGAAGATGAAGATTTTTTTCTGTGTAGCCAGATATGGTAGCACACTCCTATAATCCCAGCATTTGAAAGGTTTATGCAGGAGGATTGTGAGTTAGAAGCCACCCTGGGCTACATAGTTAGATCCAATTTACATAGAGAGATATAGATATTTATCTATCAGTATATATGTATATATATGTATACATATGTATATATATATATGCATTTCGCAGGCAAAAAATGTTTAACTGTCACCATGTACTGAAAGTCTTATATATGCACACAGCAGGAAAAAATGTTTATTGCAGTATTATTATGTTCACTGACGATCGCAAAAACTGAATAGCCATGCACATATTCTTTTTTCATTGATTTTTTGTGTGTATTTCATACAGACTATCCCAAGCAATCTTATTCATCTTTATAACCGCATCCCAAAAGGCACCCTCCCATAGCCCTCCCACTGGAACCCATATACTCTGTCATCCCTGTTACTGTCCACTATGTTATCACCAGGCACATATTCTCTACAATAGAGATAAACAGATGACAGTGTGTGTATATTTATGTATGTAACACATTACCAAAATTAGGAGTCTATTACAAACATCAGCATGAGTGAATCTCAGAATCAGAATCGGGAATAAAAAAGAAAACCCCTGAAGCACTGATACCATGTGATTCCATTTATATGTAACTCAAAAAATAAAAAATAAACATATTGTTTCAAAGTGCATGCCTAAGTAGCAAAACTATAAATAAAATCACAAAAATTATTAACACAAAATTTCACTGTAATGAGAGCCTGCAGAGGGAGCTGGGTCAGAATGCAATTCAGGCAGTGCTCAAGTCCCCTAAGGAACTTATCAAGTTCTAGTTTCTAACTTGGTGAGAGTATTTGTGTCTATTTTATTACATGCTGTATTTTGTTTATACATGGTATACACAACTATACATTGATGATATGTCACAATTAAAATTTGGGACATGTTAGCTACTGCTATTCTATTTAACTCTGTACCTCACTCAAAAGTTTAATATTAGAGGGAAACATGGCATTATTATTGGTCCATGTGAAGCCTAAGTGAATAAATAATTGGTCATAAAAAGTATTTCAGAAGTTAAAAAAATTAGAGGTAATCAGCTGTCTTAAAGCTAGCAAATCTCCTTTGTCCTCTAGCAATTCAAATAGTGGCTAAGAACTCAGGAATGAGAGGACAGCAGGGTACCTTGAAATTTAGCTAATGCCTTGGAATCTAGGTCTGTCAGCATACTCAAAGTTGTTTACCAGGAAGACTCTCAGGAACTTAAGGACATCAGTCAGAAAAATTATTTAAAGAACAGGAAGGAAATGGAGTTAACAAACAACTCAATACAGAATTTATGTAATAATTATGTTTATAATATTGAAAACCTTGCCACTGGGACTGATGGGATGGCTCAGACAGTAAAGGTGCTTGTTACCAAGACTGATGACCTAGGTTCAATCTCCAGACCCCTCATGGTACAAGGAGAGAACCAACTTCTGACTTCCTCAAATTGTCCTCTGACTGCCCTCCTACACACACACACACACACACACACACACACACACACACGCACACAAATGTAATGAAAAATTTTAATTAGGCAGTTCTAGCCTATGAAGAAATAACTGTTTTTCCAGTTTTGTAAGCAGTGACCCAAATATTTTCAAAAATAGCACCAGCACCGAGGCCACTGCTCCCCATTGTGGCATTCCTTAGTATCAGGTCATTGTCCTCCCTCTCTCCCGCACAATGGCCCTTTTTCCATTTTGTTGGCACATGAATGAACTCTGATTTGATTGGCTTGTCTGCCTGGTACAAGTCTAGGTGTGCTTATAGTCCTAAACACATACATGAGAGAAGTTCCCTCTCTCCCCATATGTATTTTCAACTTGCCTCATCTTCTATTACAACTTACTTGAACATAAAAATATAGTAAAGTAAAAAATTTAAGATATTTTCTTCCCTTTATAAATTCAGCTCTAGTATCCAAAAATTTCCGACAGTCTCAATCCTGTGAATAGGCATACGATAGAATTGGTATGCAGGGAGAAAGAAAAAAAGAAAATTCCTGTAGGCAAAGTCTTTGATGACTGGCTCCACAGAGCAAATAAGTCAAGTGTATATTTATAATTAGAAGGCTGTCTATCTCTAAAGCCAAATTATTTTTTATTTAAAGTCTTGTGCTTTTCCCATCAAAAACATCACACTTTTCCTCTATTCTTTTGTGACAGAGGTTTGAAAGTTTAAATGTTAGCTCCAAAGCCTAATGGCACATTTCTGCATATCTATATCTATTTTTTTTTTAAGATCACATTTAAAGGATTTTCCTTAGAGGAAAAAAGCTGTCTTAAAGTGACACTGTCCCTAACTCCAGGGCAAGCAAGGAAAATAGAAAACATTGACATGAACTACAGTTGCTATCAAAAGCACCGCCAGAGATATCTCCTACTATCTCCCCCATTACCCAATAGCATCTTCTGTATGCCGTTCAGATAAACAAAGCTCAGGGATACATGAGTAATAAATAGTTCTAATCTACTGAAATCCATTTCGTGTACTGCTGGTGTTACTGTAGCTGAGACTAGAAACCTTATGGGTAAGAAGGACGACATTGTCGCCATTTCAGTGTCGCTGAGTCAGGCAGACTCTCCCTAAAATTCCTCCACATTCTGTTCACACCTTGCAATCTATTTTTCATAGATTAGGCATATCATTTTAGAGGGTAATAATTTAGTATGTCTAGTGTCCATCATGCTATTAGCTCACATCCTGTGACTCTAAGGCTAAGATGTGATTCCAGAGAGTGTGAAGAGACTGCAGAATATTGGTTTATCAAGACTGCAAGGTAAAACAATGACAAACCTGCCTTCATAGTCCCCTTTTCTCTAATAAACGCTACAACCTAAATAAAACCCAGAACTTAGCAACAATGGCTGGAAACTGACATGCATTAAACTACATAGATTAGGTCAGCAAAGAATCTTACTCAGTCTCATATGCTAGCCTAGGAAAGCGATGTAAATAAAAAAAAGAAAAAAAACTATTTCTGTCTATAAATCTAATAGTAAAATGTCTTTGATTCTAAGACTGTAATTATTATAAACCGTATTCCAATGACCTGTGGCAATGATCTAGGAAGACTTCAAAACCTTTCAGTTTTGTTTTCCCTGTTTCATTTGTCAGTTGCATTTATTTCTATCTGCATTTTCTGGTTACAAAAGAACAGGAGGGCTGGTTTGATTGACAGCCATCCGTAGTGCAGAGTTTCCTCTTGGCTGTTAAATATGCACCTCACTCCTTACAATACCTCATTTTCAAACTCTCCAGGACACAGCAACGAGAAAGCCAGAAGATGACTTTCATCATTAGGCAACTTGCTGGAAGATTTAGCAGGGTGTTACCAAATGAAGGAGCCAGTGATATTAAACTTAACATTTTGAGAAAGTTTGAAAGGTTACGTCGTTTACTATACTGCTTGCATTAGAGTATGCTGCATGAAAAATACAATAAAATGGATGCACGTTCACCATCTGAAGTTTAACCATGTTAAAACAATTGCTTCCAAACATGCTGTAAGTGGAAGGGCACAAAGAAGCATTTTTTTCTAAAATAATAATAATAATGCCAAGAGATAAAGCATTTTATTTGATGTGTATGCGTGTGTGTGTGTGTGTGTGTGTGTGGGTTACACGTATCCTGTGTGTATGTGGATGTTTTTTTTTGGGTGTATGTGTGTGGGTGTGGTGGTGTGTGTGTGTGAGAGAGAGAGAGAGAGAGAGAGAGAGAGAGAGAGAGAGAGAGAGAGAGAGAGAGGAGAGAGAGAGAGCTTGCTATTTCAGTTAGACTCAGTAGTCAGTGAATTCCAGGGCTTTGCCTATCTCTACCCTGGAGTGCTGGCTTTACAGAAGGGCTGCTTGCCTGGCTTTTATGCACAGTAAGCACATTACTGACTGAGCCATCTCCCCAACCCCTAAGAAGCAATTATTTGTCAACAAACTTCCCTTACTATTATACAACTTTGAACTATGCAACAGAGTAGGTAGTAGTAGTAATGTTTGTAGGAGATCAATGTCCAGTGTCTTCCTAGATCTTTCTCCATATTAAAAATAAATAATTCAGCCGGGCATGGTGGCACACACATTTAGTCCCAGCACTCAGAAGGCAGAGGCAAGCAGTTCTCTCTGAGTTTGAGGGTACCCTGGTCTACACTGCCAGATCTAGGCCAGCTGAAGCTACAGGGAGACCCTGTCTCAAAAAGACAATTAATTAAATGAATTCTGGCAAGATGGCTCAGTAGGTGCCTACTCCCAAGCCTGAAGATCTGACTCTGATCCTGGGGTCCTACACAGTGGAAGGAGAAAGGCAACTCTTAAAAATTATTCTCTGATCTTCATACACTCACAGGAGCATATGCATCCCAAACACACACACACACACACACACACACACACACACACACACACAACACACACACACACAAACACACACACCTAACTTTTTAAAAAAAAAATAAAAAATAATCACTCCTGTAGTTCGTACTCTTCATTAAGCATTTATTACTGTCCATTTTTTCCCTTGCTAAATCAAAGTTAACTTTATCTTTAAAATCTTTGGTATTGTCCTTCATAGTATTTTATATCAAGTGTTCTTTCCTAAAGCATGAGAGTGAGATGGCGATTTTTTTCTTGTACCCTCCTTAGATTATCAATTTCCTCAACATTTTTGTTGGTGGTGAACTCTTACCACTCTGGTGAATTCAAGTTTAGGAAACATGACAGAGTAGCTTTTTCTCTTTCTTTGAAGACGTTTTATTGCATTGCTGCCCATTTCTAAGACACTATGATTTTGTCTGAGCCTCTGACCCTGTGCCTCTTCAGAACACAGGCAATCCCTTCACCTCCATATTCCCAGTGATGCCTGACTACTGGCACCCAACATCTCAGTTACAGTGACCTCTGTACTTGTTAACTGAAGCTAGTTAATTACTCCTGTAAGATCACTGTGATGATTTGACAGAAAGGTAATCTCAGCAGTTGTAGTGGGCTGTCTTGTGAATGCAAGGTCATGGCTGCTGCCTTTTCTTTAAACCCTAAAAATTAAGTTTCAAGTTACATTGATGGCCATTGTATTGGTTAGAGTTTTCTAAAGGAGCAGAACTCATAAAATGAATATCAAAATAGATGATAGATGACAGATGATAGATAGATTGATAGATGATAGACTGATAGATTGATAGATTGATTGACAGATTGATTTTTAAGATTGATAGATTGATAGACGATAGATGATAGCTTGATAGATAGATGATAGACGATAGATGGATAGATAATAGATGGAAAGATGATAGATGATAGATGATAGACAGATGATAGATGATAGATAGATAGATAGATAATAGATGATAGATAGATGATAGGTGGATAGATGATAGATGATAGATAGATGATAGATGATAGGTAGGTAGATAGATAGATAGATAGTAGATGATAGATGATAGATGGTTGATAGATAGATAGATGATAGATAGATGATAGATAAATGATAGATGATAGATAGATAGATAGATAGATAGATAGATAGATAGATAGATGACAGATGATGGATGGATGGATGGATGGATGGATGGATGGATGGATTTATTAAATTGGCTTACAGGATAAAGTCTGAGTAGTCCAACAATGGCTGAACCATACTGGAGAGACTGAGATCCAGTAGTTTCTCAGTACACAAGACTGGCTGTCTCAGCAGTTCCAATCTGGTACTGAAGGCTTGAAGGATTCTGGAGATCTTCTAATATTTGGTCTACATGGAACCTGAGAAAGTTGGTTCTACTACCAGCAAAAGAATGCCACAATGGCCAGGTGAGAGAGAAAGCAAGCGGGCAACAACTTCTGTCCTAATTATTTTCTGTTGCTGTGACAAAAACATTGACCAAAACCAACTTGGAGAAGAAAGGGTTTATTTTATCTTACATCTCCCAGGTCACAGCTCATCACTGAGGGAAGCCAAGACAGGAACTCCAGGAATCCAGAGGCAAGAGCTGAAGCACAGACCACAGAGGTACCCTGCTTACTTGCTCACTCCCCTGGCCTCTGCTCAGCCTCATTTCTTATACAATATAGTACCACCTGCCCAGGGGTAGCGCCACCCACAATAGACTGGGCACTCCCAAATCATTCAACAATTAAGAAAATGCCCCATAGACACAGCCACAGGTCAATCCAATGGAGGAAATTCATCCGATGAGGATCCCTCCACCCCGGTGTGTTAAGTTGACAACTGAAGCTCTCCAGCACAATCATAGACCAGTGCTGTTGCTAATATCTGAGGCCATTCTCCCCAGGCTGAATACAGTATGTTTTGTTAGTAACCAAAATAGTACATGGTATACAGCATGGATACCTCATGAACTTTTTAACTGTGGAAATTTTTAATTTACAAAACGTTGCAGTAATAATCAATTGCTAATCTTTTCTAATAGAGTAATTAATTGCTAATCATATACACTTGTCTCTGCGTTTATGTACAGGTGTACATTGTATGTGTTTTACTTTTGCTGAATCAATTGAAAGTAATTGCAGCTTTATAGCCCTTTGTCCCCAAATACTTCACCCTCCTGAGAACAGTATTATCTACATAATGATAGGAGAAATAATAATTCAGGAGGAAGCTTTAGCGTCACTGTAAGACCCTTATGTAATGCATAGGTCACATCCAAATTTTGTCGGTTTTCTCAGTAATAGCTTTCATTGCATTTTTCTCTTATGGATTCAAGCTAGAATTCAGTACCACACATCATATTTAGTCATGTTTGTTTAATCTTCATTAATCTGAAGCAGAGCCTCAGCCTTCCTTTTTCTTTTGTAATGCAGATTTTTTTAAAAAGCACAGGCCAATTCAATTTGGGTTTGTCTGCTTATTTACTCATGACTAAATCCAGATTATCCACCGTTGGCAGAAATTCTACACAAGTTACCTTGGATCCCCTCAGCTAATCACATTAGGGGCAGAGGGTGTCTGTCTATCCTGTTACTAACAATGCTAACTTGGATGACTTGGTTAAGACAGTATCTTCCATTTCCTGGTACTTACATTTTGGGATTTGAAAGAAGAGCCTGAGAGCAAGACTCCAAAGCTCCTACAAAGAGATTGGCCTGTTTAATCCAATCTGCTATTTTCCAGAACATACTTTTCCCTTTGTAACCATTCTGACAGGAGCACAGATACTCTAAAGTGACGGGCTTGTGTCCTTCCCTTGTCTATTGGAGTATTGAGACAATGGACTCCAAGGAACCACAGTTCTCCAGGGATCTCATGCAGGGAGAAGGAAAAGGCTGGGGCCTGGTGCCAGTCAGCAGGGGAGCTTGACTCAGTGAAAGAGATTTTACACAGTGCTGACAACTTCCAGGACAGACTGGGAGCTTGAAGCCTGAATAGAGATGTGTCAAAGATGGACAGAACTACACATCAACCAGTACTGCTTGGTTAGGCAAACCTCTTGCTCTCTATTTAAGCATAAACCTTATGTCAGAAGCCTGACCATGGACTCAAGGGGTCACGGGACATCTTTATTTGTCCCTCTTTTCAGTGTAACCACATTGAATAAATCTCTCTGCTTTTTTTTTTTTTTAGTTCTCAATATTTTTATGTGCATAATCAATGAAATATTTTTCTACTTTCATGGCCAGTGTTAGAAGGAACAGGCATGTGGATCACTTTGTTACATTATCTAACTCTTCTTACTAACACTTGTTTCTTTAGTTGGAATACTGAGGACTGAGGCCCATCCTAGCGTGTTAGGACTGCTAGGGCCCAGGTTCTGACTCTAACAACCCTGGTAAAACCTTCAAAATGTAGATCTATCTACCCCTATAATAACACACAGAACAAAACATGACCAAAAAAACCCGCTGTCCAACATCAACAGCAATTGTCTACTGCTCTTTATTTTTTGGTGCTCTTAATTGGTTTTGCTTTTTTTTTTTCTGTCTTTTTGAGACAGGGTCTCCCTGTAGCTCCAGCTGTTCTGGATCTCACAATGTAGACCAGGCTGGCCTCAAACCACAAAGGTCCACCTGCCTCTGCCTCCCAAGTGCTGGGATTAAAGGCGTGCACCACCACCCCCGGCATTTTTTTTTTTTAACCAGTTAGGAACAGCTTTCAAAACTGTTACCCACTCCTTCCTCCTTCTCCAACTGCTTACCACCTCTTTAGGTTGTGCTCACTCTACTTGGTCACTGAATCCCGAATGCAGATGGTACAGTCTATGTTCTTCTCACACTGTTATTTTTTTCCAGTAATGGGGATTGAAACTACTGCATACTAAGAAAGAGCTCTACCACTGAGCTACATTCCCAGAAAATGCGTGCTCTGCCAGAAACAGACACACATATTTCTGTCTTTCCACAATGTCAGAATTTATTAAATAACAAATTCATAAAGCATGTTGGTTTCCTTGGCTTATCAAGTAGTCCTCATTTCCCTTGATATCTGGCTTTCAACAGATTATTTTATTTTAAACTTCATTGGGTTATTAGTATATTAATTCTCAGATTGCATGTTGTATTTCACATAGTATCTGGCTCTCTCAAGAGAGAGATGATTGATGATAGAGACAGATAGATGATGATGATAGATAGATAGATAGACAGACAGACAGACAGACAGACAGACAGACAGACAGACAGATAGATAGATAGATAGATGATAGATAGAACACAAGAAAACAATGCTTACCAAAGGGTTAAAGAGGCCACAGAGTTCAAAGAGGTTTTAATGGAGGCACCAGCAGAGTACTGATATAGATGCAAAGAGAGTCCCTACAGGCAGTTAGACATTAAGGATCCCACTTAGAGAGCTGCTGGAGGCACACAGAACCAAGAATCAAGCCAACCTCAGAAGTGCAGGGCAACAGAAGTGAAGCTCAGGATTGCACACAGATGGACAGAAGGAGGCAGCATGAGTGGGCTGCATCAAGCTGTGGAGATTGTACTAAGCCAAAGCCCCAAGGATAATTGGAAGTTCTGTGCCTGTTGGTCCCTTGATGCAAACAGCAGGGGGTCAATAAAAGTCAGTGGGGCCACTGCATCTAAATGTTAGACGTCCTTCTCTCTATGACTCCAGGTGAGGCTGTTGCCCTCTTCCACTGTCTGGTGTGTTTAATAAGTGCTCAGGACTGGCTTTTTGATGACATAGTTTTAGCATTCATTTATTTATTTGAGGGGGTGCATGCCATGTCTGTTAGATAGCTTTAGTGTCAACCTGATACACCTGGGTTGATGGAGCCTCAGCTGGGGAATTGCCTCCATTAGACTGGCCTGTGGCCGTGTCTATAGGGCATCTTCTTGATTATTGAGTGATGTGGGAGGGCCCAGCCCACTGTGGGTGGTGCTGCTGGGTTGTATAAGAAAGCAGACTGTGCACAGGCCAGAGGAGCAAGCCAGGGCAGCATTCCTCCATGATCCATGCTGCAGTTCCTGCCTTGAGCTGCTGCCCTGGCTTCCCCCAAAGACCGACTGTCATTTGGAAGTGTAAGATGCAATAAACGCTCTCTTTCCCAAATTGTTTTTGGTCAAAGGGCTTTATCACAGCAATAGAAAGCTAACTAGGACCTTCAATATAGGAGAAACAGCCATGTTTTTAAGTTAGCCCACAAAGTGACATCTTCACATATACTGCCCTTGTGCTGCTCTCCCCCTTGCCCACTGATCTTCCTCCATACTCCCCGCTTGCCTCTTTCTGCCCTAGGCATTCCCCTTCTGACTTTCGTATCACATGTGCTCTATTACCTTCCTGGCTTTCCTCCCTTAAAACCTTTTTTTCTTTTTTTTTTTTCCTTCTCATGGATCCCTTGCTCATTTCTGGGCCTCTCCACACACTCCGATATAAATACACTTGTAAAAATTAGAAGCTAGATCCTATACCCAGGAGAAAGCATGATCATGGTCTTTCTGAAACTGTGTTGTTTTACTTAATATTTTCCAGCTCCATTCATTTTCCTGTAAATTTCACAATTTCATTTTTCTTTATGGTTGAAAAACCTGCATTGTGTATATGTAGCACATTTTCATTACCCATTCATCATTTGATGGACATTTAGACTGATTCCATTTTCTAGCCATTGTGAGTAGAGCAGCAGAGACCATGAAGGTGCAGTATCTCTGTGGTAGGATATGAGTCCTTTGGGTATATGCCCAGGAGTGACATAGCTGGGTGATAATGGAAGTTCTATTTTTAGTTTTTTTGAGAAACCTCCACACTGATTTCCACAGTGGCTGTACCAATTTTATATTCCCACCAATAGTAAATATAAAAAATAAAAACTCCCAGGTATCAAGTTGCTATTAGAAAAATAAATATACTAGTACAAACCAGCAGGTATGTAATAACTATGTTAGATACAATTTTATTTGCTGCAATTTACAGTGGAAACTTCATATTAATCTCAGGAACAGAGTGGCATCAAATACTGTTTGCCAAGTAGACATTTTAAGTCATAGTTTGTTCAAGTTTTAGAGTAGAAGTCTATTCAACTGTCAGTAATAAACCAGAGTGACTTCATATCTATTCTTATCCAGCTTGAAAAAAAACAGTTAAATAGAATCATATTCTACTCAAAAGGTGAGCTCTTGGTGTAGAAATCAAGTGACAGGCTGTAACTGGAGCTGTTTATTTGAGTAAATGTTGCCTGCTATAACCCAGAAGACTTCAGCAGTATGACTTTTAAGAGAGGCAGAATCACCACAGGCTGATATCCACACAACTAAGAAATACAAAGAATTAAGTCAAGGGCTAATGGGTGATTAAAGGGTAAGTCGAGCCTGGAGGAAGTCATAGATCTTTCAGAGGACTTATGTTTGTGTCCTTACTGATTTATATTTTACATGAGCTTTATTGTATCATATTAAAAAGGAAAAAACAGTGGATTTCAATTATAATAACAAAGTCATGATGTTGGTGGTTTGGACCGAGAAGTTGATTTTCAACACCTTAAAATCATGGGTAGCTCAATATAATCTTGAAAATTTAAAGGAACATTTTCTTAAATAACCACTAACAAGTACAGGCTGAGTGGAGCCTAGTAACCCAGGCCTGTAATCACAGCCACTCCACACACTGAGATAAGATCTCAAGTTCAAAGATAACAGAATGAGTTCAGGCCAGCTTGGGTAATAGTCCTAGTTAGCCTTCTGTTGCTGTGATAAAACACTGTCCAAAACTAAGTTGGGGCGAAAGCTTACAGCATAGTCCTTCATCAAAAGAGACCAGGGCAGGATCTCAAACAAGAATGTGGAGGCAGGAACTGAAGCAAAGACCATGGAGGAATGCTGCTCAGTGGCTCACTCCTCTGGCCTGTACTCAGCCTACTTTCTTATACAATCCAGGGCTTCCTGCCCAGGAGTGGCACCACCCACATTGGACTGGGGCCCTCCCACATGGCTCAATAATCAAGAAAATGTCTCACAGACATGCCCACAGGTCAGTCCAATAGAGAAAATTCCCGAGTTGAGGCTTCCTCTCCTCAGGTATGTCAAATTAACAATCAAAGCCAACCATGACAGGAACTTAGATCTTGTCTCAATTTTTTTTTTTTTTTTTTTTTTTGTAAAATGGTGGGATGCAGCTCAGTGTTAGAACAAAAACCCTGGGTTTGATCTCCAGTACTACAAAAATACAAATAAATGTAGGCAGGGCCCTGGGTTGATTTGTCCCGTGTTAGTAACAGATTTTCTCTCGTGTTCCTCTTTATTTTTCTTGACTTATCCCAATTTTACGTCAAAGAGGAAGCACTTGGAGGTAAATTGTGTTTGCACCACGTTTACATTGGAGGAAGTGCAGAGCAACTGTTGAAGGTCAGAATGCTGATCTTCTAAATTAAGCACAAGATAAGATGGGGGACAGGAGCGAGCAGTGAGGCAACATGGCAGGTAGCTCTTGATATAACAGTAAGATGTAAACAGTTGTATAATGACTGACATAAACTTCAGTGAATTATTTCACTTTATTCTGGTTAATTGAAAATTCCAATTCAGCTGCGATTATCAATGAACAACAGAAATTAGGGCAGGGGTGATAGCTCAGTCAGTAAACTGCCTTGTCATCACCAGGAGGACCTGAGTTCCATCCCCAGAATCAATATTTTTTTTTTAAAAACCTAGGTATGGTGGCACACATTTACAGATGGATCCTTGGAACTCAGTGGCCGGCCAGCCTAGCTTATGTGGCAAATTCCACACCAATGAGACTGTCTCAAAAGAAAGGTGGACAATTTTTCCAGAAGAATGACACCTGAAGTTGTCCTCTGCCTTCCACACACAGGTACACACACATACACACACACAAATACATGTACAAACACATAGATCTACATGTGTGCATACACATACAGAAGGTGGGGGTCCCAATCTCAGCACCCACATGGTGGCTAACAACCGTCTGTAACTCTAGTTCTAGGGGATCCGATGCCTTGCCCTCTTCTGACCTCAATGGGTATTGCCTGATGCGGGTGCCCTTACATACATGCAGACATAACACTCATACACATAAAATAAAAATAATAAATAAAATATTTAAAGTAAGTGAATGGAAATTGTTCAGCAAGCATACAAAAAGATGCTTAACACAACTAGTCATTAGAGAAATGCAGATCAAAAGTACAATGCAACATCATTATGATGGCAGTTCTTAAAACAAGCAGGGCTGGGGAGATGGCTCATTTGGCAAAATGCCTACCACACAAGCATGCGGAACTGAGTTTGAATCCCCAGCACTCACATGGAAAGCCAGGCACCACTGTGCCTGTCTATAATCCCAGCACTAAAGACTAAAGGGTAGAGAAAGACAGGTCCCTGAAGTTCACTGTCCAGCCTGTCTAACCAATTGGTGAGCTCCAGGTTCAGTGAGAGATACTGTCTCAAAAACTCAGATGAAGGAGGAACAGAGAGAGAGAGAGAGAGAGAGAGAGAGAGAGAGAGAGAGAGAGAGAGAGGGAGGGGGAAGGGGGGGGGGGTACATCAATAAGAAAATTCACAGAGAAGAGCAGGTATAAGTGGAGATGTAGAGATACTGGAATGCTTGTATACTGTTGGTAGAACTGCAAAATGTAGAGCTGCTTTGGCAACATACATTATTCCACAATAATGTATGTATCTTCAAAATTTTTTAATTATCATAAAATTAAACAATTCCATTTCTGGGTGTGTATCCAAAAAGAAATGGAAGAAGCAGTCTGGGCATGATGGAACACCCCTATAAATTCAGGCACTTGGAAGATGAGACAAGAGAATCATAAGTTCTAAATCATTCTCATTTACATAGTGAGTTTGAGGCCAGCCTGGATTACATAAGATTGTGTCCCAAAAAAGAACAAAAAATTGAAAGCAATATCTTCAAAAAGCATTTACAAACTCACATTTTTAACAACACTGAACCGTGGATATAATTCAGTGGGAGAGCACTTACCTAGCATGCATGAAGTCCTATGTTCCATCCTCAGTAGTATAAACACAGAGAGAGAGAGAGACAGAGACAGAGACAGAGAGAGAGAGACAGACAGACAGAAAGAGAAAGAGAGAAACAGAGTATCACTGTTACTATCCACAGTAGCTAAGAGATGAAAACCAGCCAAGCGTTCCTTGATAACTGACTGGATCAACAAAATGTCACCTATACATGCATGAGAACATTATTCAGTCATAAAAAGAAAATAAATTTGACATGCTACTAAATGGTTGACATTATGCTAAGTGAAATAGGTCACTGGCAAAAGGGAAAGTACTTTTAGGTCCCACTCATCTAAAGAACAAAGTATTCAGTTCATAGAAACAGATGTAGAATAATGGTTTCAATAGATTGATGAAAAAGAAAATGGTGAACTGTTTCGTGTATATAGAGTTTAAATTTTGAAAGATGAATAATTTCTGGAGGCTAATTATATAACAACAAAATTAATTAACGTTGCTGATCTATATACTGAGAAACAAGTAAATGAATAAATTCCATGCTATGCATTCTTCACCATAGTAAATTTTCTAATCAAGGAATATTTAAATGAATACAGTGCTAAATAAATTACTGAGTAAGCCAGACAAGGAAAATAGAACATTTGGCAATTTATGATGCATCATGCTTTGATTTATTAGTTTAAAGACCTGGAGTGCTGTCCTAGAAAATGTTTGCTGAGATGGGTCTGCTCTGATTGCAGAGATGCATCACAGTTAGGATTCAGACTTGAAAGTTTTAACAAATGTGAGCAAAAAAGAAATAACAGTGAAAGGTAAGAAGACCAAAGAAAACAGAAAGCATGTAAAGAATTAATTAATTCAGGGAAGAGGAGGCCAAGAATCTTTAATAATAAGCTTCTTATTCAGAAGGATTATTAAAACACATGAATTCTCATTTCACAAGTGAGATGAGTTTACATTGCAGAGACTTAGGAAGAACCACAAAGGTTCATTCAAGGGCTAGGTATTCTACAAAGATTGAAAAATAGAATCCAAAAGATTTAATGGCATTTCAAGAGAAATATAACTTTGACTTAATAAGAAAAATTACCAAGATTAGGAAGTGAAGCAGAGAATACTGTCTGGCCTTGAAATATAACATAGATTCATGTATAACAGACCAAAATTTTTTTAAATCTCTAGGAAGCTAAGCTTAGTGGCACATTCCTTTAACCCCAGCACTTCAGAGGCAGAGGCAAGCAGATCTCTGTGAGTTCAAGACATGTAGTAAATTCCATGCCAGCCAGAGCTGCATAGTGAGACACTGTTTCAATTTTTTTCTTTCTTTTTTTTTTTTTAAATTTAGGGAGGGAGTATAAAGAGGGCAGGGCTAATCCACTGAGGTTAACAGAGCTCAAAGTTTGCAGCTGACCACAAGTGTCAGTCAGGAACAGTCAGGACCACAAGGGCAGGGACATAGATACATACTTATGTCCTCCTGGCAAGCAAGGCACCACTGCGGTCACTTTTGGTGAAAAGCTGTAAGTAGAATATTGGGTTCATTTCTAGGCACCAAACATCAGTTAGTAAGTAGCTGATGTAGTTGTTATGCAGTTCCAGAGGGAATATCTTGGACTGCTGAAATTATGGGCAACATTTTACCTAAGAAAGGAAAAGCAAGTACCAGCATTATCCAGAAGGATCAATGGTGCTTACTAATTCATGCTAAGGATTCCAATCCCAGGGCACAATCTGCTATTTGCTTAGAAAATCCCCTTTTCTGTGATGTTCCCTGATCCTTGAGGAGAGATGTGTGATATAGATGTCCTGTTTAGTGTTGATCACTCCACAGTCACTTATTCTCTACACTTTGACCAGTTGCAATTCCATGTATTAACCAACATCCATCACAAAAAGAGTGTCTCTGATGGAGGGCGAGAGCCGCACTAATGATGTTGGTCATTATACTGTGATTATGGAAGAGATGGCCTTATTATTAAGAAATGCACACCAAGGTACTTGAGACTAAAGGGGTGTGATGCCTGCAACCTCCACACACATCATTGTTGATGCCTTAGCAAATGGTTGAGGAAAAAAATGTATATTCTATTTAGACCTCTAAGTAGATGACAGATAGTCATACAGTCAGGTATATGATAGATGTGAATGCATAAATACACAGAGAGATAAGAGAGAGTAAGAAACAACAAAGTAAATCTTGCAAACATTAACAAAGTGGCAGATCCAGGTAAGCAACAGAGAGAGTTCATTGTACTATTCTTACAAATTTTCAGTAAGTGTGAAAGCCTTTGTATTCATTAAAAGTCTAAAAATCAGTTTGATGTCAGGGTCAACAACTAAAAATATAGAAAGTAAATAATTATTTTCCTTAATGTATAATCCAGGAAAGAAGTAATTTTTTTTGGTCTTTTTGAGACAGGGTCTCCCTGTAGCCCGAGCTGTCCTGGAACTCACTATGTAGACGAGGCTGGCCTTGAACTCACAGAGATCCGCCTGCCTCTGCCTCCCAAGTGGAGGGCACCACCACACCCAGTGAAAGAAGTAATTTTTAGAATCTAGTGGAATAGCTAAATAATATTGAACATTTATAGTCATAGATATTTTAATGTTTTAAATATTCAAATGGCTATTTGATTAATGCTTCTGTGGGATGCCAAAAATACAGGCATGTGGTGATGAACAAGCAAAGTTATGTAAGATATCTAATTTCAGAAAATGCAGAAAGAAAGGATGATGAGTAATGGAGTTTTGAGTATCGATTATTTTCAAAGAGCAAGAATTATTAACCATCAGAAACTAGTGTCAACTCAACAATTTTTAAGAAAACAAATGAGGTTTTCAGATTACATTTACTTTAAAACACTACCTGAATCCTGGAATGTGAAAGTTCTCAAGTATTTAAAGTCCAGGAAAGGGCTTCTTAGAATTTTTCCCACTTGTGACCCTTTTTCACTAGAGAAAGTTTTACGTGACTTTGGGTGTACAGAACAGGTGAACAAACCAAATATTTACTGAGAGTAAATTATAAAGAAATTTATTTTAAAACAATTGCTTGGTATACATAAAATTTTACCATTGATTCAAAATGAAATTAAATGTGCACACTGATGAGACAGATGTGGATTTTTTACATAAAGAACTAAATTTTGGCTGAATATTTGTTACTGTCAGACGTATAACATCTTCAAGATTTTTCAGATTTTTCATGTTTTGACTTTACAATCATTGATGAAAAAAAATGCCCTTGTATAAAAATATGGAACAAAATGGCAGAACTACACTTAGGACTATTTCAGAAATTGTTGGAAATTCTGTCCTAATCCCAAGTCAAAATTAATTTAATGATTTTTCTGTTTAAGAAATTCATGTCAGCAACTCAAACATCAATTTTAAAATTCAAACATACTGGCACAATAAAGTCCAGTCTAGGGTGGTACTTAGGGGCTGAGAAGTGATGGTAGGAAAAGTTTAAAGCCCTTCATTTTCCATAATTAAACCACTGTGTTTCTACAAATTCAGAAAACTTTGCATACAATACAATTCTGTAATTCCTAACATAACGATGGTTTGCATCTGAGTCAAAGCGTCTGAGGCAGCCATCCTTCCAACACTTCCAACGCTTCCTGAGGCAGTGTTGGGCGGTGTGACACCATGAGCAGGGCAAAGGGCATGCACTGCGTTTTCAGAACCAAGGCCTCGTGAGTTCACGTGATGCAGCACAGGCACATGTGGCTGGAATAACTCTGGATTCCTTTATGTGATCTTGAATTAATCTGTGTTTGTTCCATGTTCAAAAATCTTTTACTGCGGCTGGTGAAATGGCTCAGTGGGTACAGGTGTCAGGCACAAGCCTGACAACCCAAGTTGGAGCCCTAGGACCCACGTGGTAGAAGGAGAAAACTGACTCCCTAAAGTTATCCTCTGGTCTCTATGCACACACTTTCACATGTGCACCCCGCCCCCACACACACACAAATAAATGAAATAATCTAATAAAGAAAGCAATTGTGCTGGTTAGTTTTAACTGTCAATAGATGCAACCTAGACACACTTGGGAAAAGAGAGTCTTAATAAGGAATTAATTTGATCAGGTTAGCCGGTGAGAATTGTTTTGATTGCTAATTGACGTAGGAACACCCAGCCCAACAATGTAAGAAGGGAGAGAGCTACTTGAGAGCAAGCCAATGAGACGGCATGCCTTAATTTCGCTCTGTTCTTGACTGCGGATGGACTGTGACTGCCTCCTTGAGTTCTTGCCACTTCAAATCACTGTCCCTCAGTGGTGGACAGTAACCTGGAATTACAAGCCAAGTAAAACCTTTCTCCCCTAAGCTGCCTTTTGTCAGGATGTTTTGAAACAACAACAAAAATAAAACTAGAACACTGATTAATAAATCTGTTTATGGTTGCCAATTTTTTTTTAATCTCACACACATTGAGTTACACTATCCCATGCGGGGACTTGGTCCATAGTTTAGGAAGCTGTGGGATAGGATGACTGAAGGGAAAAAAAGAAAAAAAAGAAAACCCTATTTGAAACATAGTAAAAACAGACAATTTCAGCTAAAAGCATAATAGCAAAAGAACTGGAGTTCACTGTTGTTTTTCAGTAGGTTGGGGAAAATGCTTATTTTGAGTATGTTCTGTACACACTGGCAGGTCTGACAAGACTCCATGAAGGGAATTTGTTAATGAAGTCACCACATCCTGAACTATCTTTACAAGCTCTAGAAGAACTGAGAAGCTGTTCAAGGACAGAAAGAAAACACAAATAATTGTTTTTTTGTTTTGTTTTTTGGTTTTTGGGTTTTTTATTTATTTATTTATTTTATTTTATTTTTTTTTTTGAGATAGGGTCTCCCTGTAGCCCCAGATGGCCTGGGTTCTCTATGGAGACCAGGCTGGCCTCGAACTCACAGAGCTCCGCCTGCCTCTGCCTCCCGAGTGCTGGGATTAATGGCGTGCACTACCACGCCCAGCATAGTTGTTTCTTTTAAAGAGGTGATTGAGACAATTAACATCAAGCAAATCACAAAAATAGCCTGCAAAAATTATAAAAATTATGGAATAAAACTGTACAAAGGAACAATAAGCAGTATGTCTTTACTGAAGAAAGTTCATGAATCATAAAATAGATTGTTTTCAGCTCCTCACTCAACTGTGAGGTCCTTGTGGGAAAAAAACGGTATATTCAAATTGAATAAAACATTATATACACTAAGCATGTACATGGAAGCAAAGAAGGAAAGGAGGAAGGAGAACAAGCTTGTGGGGGATGGAACACGTTATCTGACCACTAATGCACCATAGTTTGACATTTACCAAATATTTAGTATGATACCTAGTGAATTTCTACAAATTTTATTTAAAAATACATGTAGGAGCTGGGTATAATGGCAGACACCTTTAATCCCAGCACTCAGGAGATTGAAGCAGGAGAATCATAGTTTGGGGCTACCCTGGGCAGCACTGAGAGTTTGAGACCAACCAGGTTTTCATAGTAAGACCCTCTATCAAAACATGAACAATGAAAATTAAAATATAAATACAGCATGAATGTGCCAATAATGGCTAACAAAATGTATTAAGTGAATTCACTCAGTGTTTAAATCTCCCAATAACAAGTACCCAAAATATGCTATCCTTTCATTGTTCTATTTCAAATTGAAGTTTCAAACTACTAGAAAATATTGTTGGCAGAAATCCAATGGTTTTGATGCTGATAAAATAACAGAAGATTCTGAAGAAATGGACTGGTGGTTAAGAGCATATATTGCTCTTGCAGAGAACCAAAGATTGGATCTGACACCCTCTTCTGGCCTCTGCAGGCACCTTCACTTACACAGACACACACCTACACACACAATAATAAAGTACAGCGAGGCTTGGTGGTACACGCCTTTAATTCTAGCACTCCTAGCAGAGGCAAGGAGATCTCTGACAGTTCAAGTCCAGTCTGGTCTACATAGTGAGCTCCAGCCCACCAGGACTGCACAGTGAAAACTTGTCTCTAAATTAATTAATTTAAATATTTTTTAAAAAGACAATAGAATAGGTTATTTGTCCTCTCTAATTAAATATGCAATGTATATGCTTTTTTCTTTAGTATAAAAATTGGATTCTGGTCAGGAACTATAAAGATTCCATAGCTAGTACTCAATCTTAATAAATGAAGATCATAAACAAGTGGCCAAAATACAATATTCAACTTGCAGAGTGCAATAGTCAATGTTGGCTTCCTGAAATAAGTAAATTTATTACTAAAAAGGATTTTAAGAGTCAAGCATGGTGGTGCACACCTTTAATCCAAGCACCCAGAAGGCAGAGGCAGGAGAAGCTCTGTGAGATTGAGACCAGCCTGATATCTATATAGCAAGTTCCAGGCCAACTGAAGACCCTGTCTCAAAAAGATGAAAGAAAGAAGAAAGAAAGAGGGAGGGAGGGAGGGAGGGAGGGAAGAAAGAAAGAAAAGACAAAGGTCAGCTTTAGGGATGGAAAGGCAGCTATTAATGGGGGGAGGGAAGGGAAAGGAAAGGAAAGGAAAAAAAATCCCTTTCCACCTGACTGCTTAAAGAAATATAACACCTCAGAGCTGGAGAGATGACTCAGCTCAGCATTTAAGAGCACTGGTTGTTTTTGCAGAGGACTCAGGTTTGATTCCCAACACCCACATGGCAGCTCAGGATGGCCTGTAACTCCAGTTCCAGGGGATCCCACCCTCTTTTGACTTCCACAGGCATTGCACAACACGGGTACATGGGCGCAAGCAATACACTCATATACATAAAATAAAAATAATAAATAAAATATCTTAAAAGAAATACAATACCTAAAAGGATAACAACAGCATTTTGAATTTAAAAGCTCACCTCTAGAATCATCTTCAAGTAATATTTATAAAGTCATAACATTGTTAAGCTGTATTATGAGACCCTCTCTGGTAGAGATTTATCTAAAATACTGATATATTTTATACTTGCTATTCAAACTCTCAAAAAAATGTGCCTTCCAAGTTGTCTGTAAAGCACCAAGTACACTCAGGGGAAAATAATAATAATATAGCGCAAAGTGAGTCTTAAATCCCAAGGATGAATAATAAAGTATGTTACAGGCTGTTACTAAAATGTAACCTACAAATATCTGTGTGAAGAGAAGACAAGCAGTCCAGCTCATTTCATAGCGCACGTGGGATATTTTGAATAAAACGACAAACATGAAGACTGACCACAATATTTACATTTGTGCCATTTTATTTTCCCATAAAAACATGTTTTAAATGCAATTGGTCTTAGAGGAACAAAAGAATTTTGATGCGTGCTCTCTTTCCATGTAGAGAAGATTCCAGAACTTTCTTACAACTGAAGACTGACATCTTAGAACAAATCTTCCCTACTCTACACAGCTTCATCTAGATTTCTGAAGTATACTGGCAAGTTCACGAATCTTAAGTGGTTTCCATACTTGAAAAGTAAGCAATGAATAGGAGACAGCGATCTTGAGACTTTTCAGAGATGGGAAGTAAGCACTTGAATCATTTTACTTGCCCATCACAACAGACGCTCCCTCCGTAGGTCTGGAACATCTCCTCACCACAAGGACGAGGGACCTTGGCGGCAGAGGACTAGCTGTTACTTGCACTTTTACTTGGGAGGGGTGTGCAATTTATAAATAATTCATCGGTGGTCTGCTTAAAGCTTTGAAGCTCTCGATTCTTCCACAGGAACTGACGAAGCAATGGCTTTAAATCTGTGAGTTTGTCGATTCTTGTAAAAGAGAGTGAGATTGATTGGAATCAAAAGGAAAGTTTTGCTGAGATCCTAAAAAGTAATTCCGCCGGTCAATCCACTAATCAAACATACAGTTAATCTTCCTCACCCAGGAAGTTACATCTTTTAACATAGGGCTCTTTCTTCTTGTTTGAAAATACAGAATTCGTTTGTTCTTAAAGTATAGTCGCTATTTACATTAATTCTAAGAAAAGAATTGGCTGCCTAATTATGATATTGATGTTTTCCTGTCTAATTGGGTAGGTCAAGGCACTAATTTGATTCACAGCTGTGGCATGTTTTTATAGGCTTTGGTGAACTTTAATTGTTTATAAATATTTGATTATAAAACCATGAGCCTTCACTAGACTCCTGTTCACCTCCACATGCTTTCAAACTTGACAATATGTTGTCCATTTCCAAAGAATCTCTCATTCTAAATGGCCCTGGGGGTAAGAAAAAGGGGGATAATACATCTGGCTCACATCGCTTGAGTCCATTAAATTTTTTGCTGTTGACAGCAGCTAATGAGTTATTGTCAGGAAAAATGTTGTCAATAAGCCTTTTCTTCCTTAATAAAATTGAAATACAAAGCACAGCTCAATGCCCCATAGTCTTATTGTAATAGTTAAATTACATTTAAATGATGCTCCTGATTCCACAACCAGGCCTATAGCAAATGCAAATAGTGACTTTGGGAGGCAGCTTGGAGTCCAGAGAAGACTGAGAGTGATGAAGTCACTGGAACTTGAAAGACCTAAGACCTAACTGGCCTCAAACAGCAGAGAGTCAAAGCCCTGTAACTGGGCAACCCCTCCCAGAACCCTGTCTGAACTCCCAGTGTGCACATGTGCAATCCTGTTATCTCCACTGCTCAGGTGCATTCCCAGGTAGTTGATGTACACTCACAATGGTCTAAGATAAAATGTAAAAGGTGATCCAGGCAGAAAAGGAAGCCATACTTCTGCTGCTGAGCCAGAACATGTCTTTCTAGAAACTGCCCATCACCTGCTCCTGCACTCAAACTCCCCCCAAAACAATCATGGTTGTCCAGAAAGTGGAACTACTCCCCTCATCCCACTCTCTGTCCCCCAAAGCTGTCTCAAAACCTGTAATGACAGTCCTAGGTCAGGGCGGTGAGACTGATTTCTTTCTGGTGCGCAGGCTTCCTCTCTAAAACAGCCCCCTACCCGACAGTGTATAAGTTTCTCTATCACAAAGACACACATTCAAACCCTAACCCTGAAGCTTGAGACTAATAGTCACACGCAAAATTGAATTTTGTTAAAACCAAGGGAAACTCATCCATCTGCAGATTTTATTTTAACATGAGGTAACTTAAGATATTGACCTCCAAGCAACTTGAAAGGAAAGGGTTTTATCTATCAATTCTTTCTTCTTTTCAGTGCCTGATACATATGATAATACATTTGCATTTCTTTGTTTCATTTTGATTATAATTTTTGAGAAAAGGCTTCACTCATTAGCCCAGGTTTCCTTGGCCTCCTGATTGCTGGGATTGCAGATGTATACTACCATGCCTGGCATACATTTTATGGCTTTTTAGTGACATAGTGTATGGGAAAACGCAGGCATGCATGCAAAAGCTAATTAAACTACTAAGACCATCCAGGAAACAGGTAACAGGGCTTGGATGAGACTGGTGATGGGAATGAATGGAGCAGCAGTGTTTTCCTCTGGTGCTAAATTTTCACACTGCAAGGCCACAACACCTTTTCTGGATATGGGTTACGATGTTCAATGATGGAGCCCAGTAGGCAGCTGGTAAGTTCTTGTTCCTTCCCCCACCTTAGGACACTTGATTCTTGATTGTCCTATTAGCTGGACTTTCCTTCCTTTTCTGATCGTTCCCTGGCACCTTCTCTTCAGCTTGTCCTGGGAACTAACCCTGGGTTGTTCAGGCACAGTGACTCAGTGATGTCCCATCGCTTGCCTGCAATGCTGATAACTTCCCTCAGCTTCTCTCCTGAACTCCAAACTCTCACCCTGCACTGATGCGTCAGTTTCTGTGCATATCGAAGAGCATTTGGTTAACGCATTCAAACCAGAAGTTCCAGTCTTGCCCTTGGCCACACCACGAAGCTGTGTTCACAGCCTGCCCCTCTTCCGCCTCACAGATGGCCATCCCCATCCTTTCAGATACTCAGGCCCACACCATGGGAACTATGCTTACCTTTTTCTCTCACACAACACATTGAATCCATCAAGAAATCATGCTGTGCTGAGGTATGGTAAAATGCTTGCCTAGAGGCCCTGGATTTGATCTCTAGCACTGAAAAATAGATAAAGTAAAAACCCAAATACCCAGAAAATTTCCCCAACAAGCACCACCCTGGCCTGAGTAATGTTGTGTTACTTCTGGATTCCTATAGTGGTCAACTTTCTGTTTAACTTTTACATTTACTTTCCCCACTACACACACACACACACACACACACACACACCACCGCCACCTCCATGTTCTGCAAAGCTGCCATGATTCTGTTAAAATATTTGCTCTGCCAGACAAAACCCCAGCACAGAACTGAGGAAATAATAAGAAACCTCAACCTTAGCTGAGGAGCTATTGACAACTGATCACGGCTGGGTGAGGGACAGTTGGTCTTCTTTAAGGGAGTGATGCTGGATAGGCTGAACAGGCTCCAGTGGATAAACTCACACGGAAGGATAGCTGGGTACACAAACTTGTCTCAATAGGCCTTAAGATATATGACAGAATGCATGAAATTCAGTGGGAGAGGCTATGAGGAGGGGGATCTAAATATGATTAAAATGTATTGTGTGACGCAGGACATGGTGGTGCACGCCTTTATTCCCAGCACTTGGGAGGCAGAGGCAGGCGGATCTCTGTGAGTTCAAGGCCAGCCTGGTCTACATAGTGAGTTCCAGGACAGCTGGGGCTACTGGGAGACCCTGTCTCAAAAAGACCAAAAAAAAAAAAAGTATCGTATGAAATGCAAAAAAATTCAATAAAAATATATATTTGCTCTGATTATGTTCTTCCTCTCTGTGGCCACCAGTTTCATTCAAGTAAAAAGTCTCACAAGGTCAGCCCATGGGCTGCCCCCACATCATAACTCTTTAATTCCTGACCCTCCTCATGTCCTGCCCTCCTCTACTTTCTCCAACCCAGCTGGTCTCTTCCTTCCAGGGACTCAGCACTCAGGGAGCCTCTGACCTGAAGGTCAGTTACAAGTGCTCTCTAGGTCCAGTTCTGAATAGTTCCCAGGACTGTCACTCCACTCTCAGAAATGATTTAAGTTAGAATATTCCACATTCTTTCTACATTTCTTTTTCCCTATCATTCCACACTCTGTTCATTTTTACCACATGACATAATTTTCTTTGCCATTTTTTTAAAAATTTATGTGTATGCACATGTCTGTATCTGTGTGAGTACCATGTGTATGCTGTTGCCCATTTAAGCCAGAAGAGGGCATCTGATCCCTTGGAGCTGAAGTTATAGGCAGCTCTAAGATGCCTGACATGAGTGCTGGGAACTGAACTTGGGTCCTCTGGAAGAGCAGCAAGCATTCTTAATCATGGAGCCATTGATCCCCTCCCTTCTTTACTGTTTTTATACATCCTTTTTCCTCTACAATGTGGATGAAGATCTTTGTCTTATGGACTAGATTATACGAATTTTTTTGAGGGGGGTTCTTTTTGAGACAGGGTCTCCCTGTAGCCCCAGCTGTCCTGGAATTCACTATGTAGACCAGGCTGGCCTTGAATTCACAGAGATCTGCCTGCCTCTGCCTCCTGAGTGCTGGGATTAAAGGCATGTGCCACCCGCCAGCTAGATTATGTGAATTAATAAATAGGTACATGCTCTAAGGTATGATAATAATTCTAAAAACAGAGCTAAAGAGCCAGTAAGATGTTTCAGAGGGTAAAAGTGTTTGCCACACAAGCCCAAGGACCTGAATTCCTCACACACACACACACACACACACACATACACACAAAAACCCCAAATGTTAAAACTATTTTTTTAATGGTATTTGTCTTTTATTTATCAATTTTTTTTCATTTTTTTTTATTTTTTTTTACAATTAAAGTTACAGTTTTAACAATATGCAAAATATTACAGTAATTCAGATTTTTTGGCATAATGATTACAGATTTGATAAATACATTTTATATCTCATAATAGCGATGAGGATTATAAAACTATTTTTAAAGGAAATAAAGTTTCAGAAGAAAAAAACATTAAACAAAATTAAGAAAGTTGATTAGCCGGGCATGGTGGCACACATCTTTAGTGCCAGTACTTGGAAGGCAGAGGGTGGTGGATCTCTGTGAAATCAAGGCCAGTCTGGACTACTTAGTGAATTCTGGGCCATCTGGGGCTGTACAGGGAGACTCTGTCTCAAAAAGACTAAAAAAAAAAAATTGATTAAACAATATAGTTAAATAAAAATGAAAAGACTTCACACCCCAGTGGAGGCATCCAAAGCAAAGAGTCTCTGACCTCCTTACTCTGGCCTCTTTCTTGCTCCCTCTTCACCCCTCAGTGCAGGCCATATAAACTCAAATTTTACTTCCACAAGGTGAGTCATAGAAACTGGAAACTTTTTTCCCCAAAGCAAACTACAAAACCTTGAAACATTAATCTTACACTGCCTTTCTGTCTTGGAGGGGGCCATAAGAAGATTCTCTGATCTACCTTATCTGATGTAGATCGTAAGACCCTCATTTCAGAATGGGTCCTGTCACATACCTCTTGCTTTATCAAACCTAAGGCTAAAAATGGATAGTTCATACCATATAACCAGTTATACCACTTCTGAAGATATACCAAAGGAATCAACACACAGCAGAGATGCCCATACACCTGTGCTTACTGCAGCACTAGTCACAATAGCTAAGTTATAAAATCAACTTAGGTGCTCATCAACAGCTGGGTAGATAAAGAATATGTGGTCTATATACACAACAGGGTATTAGCCATAAAGAACAAGGCCACATCATTTTCAGGAAAAGAGATTGAACTGAAAATCATCATGTTAATCAAAATACGTCAAATATAGAAAGACAAATATATTTTTCTCTCATGTGGAATCTAGATTGTTTTTAAAAGACATGAAAGTAGGAGATGGAATATTAGGGAAGAAGAAGTGGACCAGCAAGAGGGAGAAAGAAAAAGAAGACAAGGTAATGGGGGGGTGAGTATTATCAAAGTACATGATACATATGTATAAAAATATCATAAACCCTTATTTTATACAACTAATAATATGTGGTATTTTTAATGCATAGTTCACTTTGACTCCTTACTCTTTGAAGGCTCCTATGTCATATCAAACTAGACTCAAATTTCTAATGCTTTCCTCTTGTTACTAGCTTGGCATAAGGGTGTTCACTGTGACCCTTTATGATGAGCAGGAAAGAGATCATAGTCTTTTCTGCCCCTAAAACATTAAAAATATATAAATTTATTCAAAACGAGTAAGGAAAGCAGTGGACAAGGAATGTAAAATTTCATAGATTAAAAATCAGAAAACCGGGGCTGGAGAGATGGTTCAGCAGTTAAAAGGACTGACTGCTCTTGCAGAGGACCTGGGTTCGATTCCCAGAACCCACCTGGAGGCTGCGAACCATCCTTAACTACAGTTCCAGGGGAATCCAAAGCCCTCTTCTGACCTCCGCGGCATTGCACGACATGGGTGCGCTCACATACATGCAGGCAATACACTCGTACACACAAAATAAAAATAATGATAAATAAAATAAAAATTTTTTTTAAAAATCAGAAAACCTCCAGAGAGGCCTTTGGTTTACCACTTATTAACAACATGACCCAGGGACAACCAAGGTCATCAAGTCTGCAGTGCAGAATGCTTTAGACACATGGGTTTCCTAATCTATAAATTGGGAAAAATAAAATATTACTTTCTTATCTCAAGAGGATATTGTCAGATTTTTGAGCAAATAATCCTTGCAAAATGTAAAATGCTTAATAAATATGAATTATTTCAATATGTTGGTGTTAAAATGCTACCTTGGCCTTACCTTGGCTTTTCTTGACTCTTTTTCTTTAAAACAAATCTTTTCAGTGATTCTTTGAGAATTTCGCAAGGTATTTTGATCATTTTCAGACCCCCTACTTCTACCCAACCTTACCATCCCTCCTCCTGACTTCATATCCTCCATTATTATTTTTAAGGCCTGTGGAGTGTAATTTGTATTCCGAAATGTTCTTGGGCATGGGTCCATCCTCTGGAGCCTGGTCAACTTACCCAGTGTCACACCCTTAAAGAAAACTGACTCTCCCTCTCCCAGCTGTTACCAATTGCCAATAATCCTCCAGCTAGGGTTGAGGCTTCTTGCCTACCTCCCCATCGCTATGCTGGGTTTTGTCTGGCTGAGTTCATATTGATCTTGTGCATACTGTCACAATTGTTGTGAGTTCATATGTGCAATAGTCCTGCTGTCAGGAAAACACTATTTCCTTACAGTCAACCACCACCCCTGGCTCTTAGAATCTTCTTTTCCTATCTTTGGCAATGATCCCTGATCCCTGAGCCTTGGGAGGAGAGGGTGTGATATATGTGTCCCATATAGGGCTGAGCATTCAGTCACCTCTTATTCTCTGAACATTGACCAGCTATGGGTCTCAATAGATGGGTCTCAGGTGGCCAATCACCATCTGCTGTAAGAAGCTTCTCTGAGAGTTGAGAGGTGCATTAATCTATGGATATAATAAGAAATCATTAAGAATTGGTTGACTATTATGCCAATTTAGCAGGATAATAGTAGTAGATCTTCCCCTATGGCCTGTGACCTGTCTAGTTCTGGGTCCTGATAACAGTGCCAGGTATGGATTACACCTTGTGAAGCAGGTCTTAATCATAAAATGGTTAGTTACTCCCTTAACATTTTGGCTCTTAATCGGCAATGAACACATTAAAAAAACCCTTGAGTAGTTTCCAGTTAGGAAAAGAAAACTGATCCTTCCTACCCTAGCTCCCTGCATAGATTCGGAAAGGCAAGAGGATGATGAGAAATAACTGTTCTCTGCCAGATCCACAGCAGCTCCGGCCTTCAGGATGCAAAATGCTCTGGTGATCTTAATTGGCAGAAGGAAGGTACGGAGTGCTCCCGAAGAGGGATCGCAGTCTACAGTTGCAGAAATTATGACAAAGTGTTTTAGTAGTCTTAAATGAAGACGTTGTCTTTTGCTATGTAAATTTCAAATCAATTTTATTAATAAAGATATCAACTAATTGGCCACCAATTGATGTTTTAAAGCTTTCATGACTAGAAAAGTGGCCAGAATCCAGCTGTAGTGTGCCTACCCCATTGATTTAAGACCTCTCTTCCAGGCCTGATTTACAAGCCTGGTAACTTGAAATCTTGAGCATGAAAGTTTTAAAACATATTAGAAGCTCGATGCAAAAATCTGTAAACAGAAATAAATATGTGAAGATCTTTCAAGCTCAAAAAATTGCCTTCTTTAGTTTTTAATTATACTAGTGCCCTCTAGCGTTCAAAATGGTATCTGCAGGTTTATTAACTCTCCCAGAGTTCAAAACATGGTTCACTAAACATCCCCTGAAACAGAGCGAGAAATCAGACCAGCAAAAATATTAGATCTAGTTTCTATGATGCTACGTAGAATAAAAAGTTACATGGGAAAAACTAAAGAAAATAAATTATACAGCATTGCTAGAAAAGACAGTTTAGTACTTTAATGGAATCTTAACAATCTGAAAAAAGGGAACTACACTGACCATAAACAATAATCATATAAAGTCCTTACGTTTTCCTCTCGTTGACCTGTCTCAGTACAGAGGTATCACTGTTTGTGGTGAGCAAGAAGAATATCACCCACTTTGTTCCCCTACAACATTAAAAAGAAATTGATTCAAAGCAAGTAAGGAAAGCAAAGGACAAGTCAGATCAAAGATGGTATTGGCAATTTCATAAAAGCTATGGACCTTTTCTCAGAATACACATGTATGCACCTAGAACTTCGGGGGTTCGCATCCTTCCTGAAGGTTGTGCAGCCCAAGCTAAACGTGTATCTAGGTAACACTCTGTGTTACACCAGTTAAAATTTCTGTCTAAAATTCTGATTTTAAAGATCAAGTTGGAGAACGTGTACAGTATGCAAAGTAAGATTGGAGTTTCTACATATGCGTGTAAAATATGTAAATGATGGGCAAAGAACACTGAATTCAAGGTAGTGGTTTCCTCCAAGCACACGGGAGGGAAGTGAGAAAGGGTAAAAATAAAGGTGGGCTCTGTCACATCTGTATTACATCATTTCTTCTTATACATCTGTGTTATATCATTTCTTCAAAAACTGTTCAAGTATACATGGTATATTATTTTAATTCAGTTTTTTAGTGTATAGATAATGAATTTTCATTTTTATTTTCTATTCTTATTTATATATTTGATATACTTATTTCTCAATTTAAAATATTAGTAAGACAGAGTTGGAGAGATAGCTGAGTGGTTAAGAACATTGGCTGCTCTTGTAGGGGGCTAGGGTTCAATTCCCAGCACCCACATGGCTGCTAACAACCGTTCTAACTCCAGTTCCAGGGAATCCAACACCCTCTTCTGACCTTCTCAGACATTGCATGACACAGGTGCACTTACATACACGCAGGCAATACACTCATACACATAAAACGTTTTTAAAAATCAGTAAGACACTAAATTATTACATTTCAATAATATATGATATAATTTAATTAGTACTGTAAAAGTTTAATTTTCTAAAACATTCAAGTACATGTTCTGACAAGCATATTTAATTCTATTTTGTATAAAATCATCGAAGCAATAAGTTAAATATAAGTTAAGATATTAATATTGAAACAGACCATTATTCTCTTCAGAGTCCTTAAGTAGAAAGCCTTTACTTTTATAGTTATAATTTGATTTCATGATAGAGAAAGAAGAAAAGGAGAAATTCTCCTGAAACTAACGTTGTATTAGAACAAAATTTATTATCGATCCATAGTCATTGTACTATAAAATATAATGAAAGTTTAGATAAGGTGTTATTCTCTTTGGGGATCTCATCTATAACAAAGTCAGCATGAAGCCAATGATGTCATTGCCAGAGATCCTGAACCAAACAGCAGCTTAATTGATTCCTGCTTGTAGTTGCAGACACTGAGGCTCCTGAGCACTCGAGGCTGCCCCTCAGCCCAGCCTTGGGCCTCACTGGGTCAAGATGGATTGATGGAGGAATGGGGCAGCACAGGCAGCCTGGAAGGGCTCCTAGGAAGAGGAACAGCTTCCAGTTCACCTCCATGTGGATAACCCCAGACAAACCCCGGAGGTCAGTGATAAATAGCATTTTCCAACCATGGATACCTCCTGCACACCACCGCCATCTTAAGCATGATAACTCTGCATAGTTGAATATTATGTGCTATTTTTATGGCTTTGTTGCATTTAAGCTACTACCAAAACAAATCTGTTTTCTTTCTTTCTTTTCTTTTTCTTTTTCTTTTTCTTTTTCTTTTTGAGGCAGTGTCTCATGTATCCCAGGCTGACTTTGAATTCCTCCTGCCTCCACCTCCCAAGTGTTGGGATTACAGACGTTTGCCGCCATTTCTGATTTATGCAGTGCTAGGGATCAAACCCAAGGATTTTTAAAAGCTAAACTGCCCACTGAGCTACATTCCCAGCCCCTCAAAGCAAGTTCTATTCATAGTAAAGGACTTGTTCTCAAACCAACCCTGTCTCTGACTTAAAACTATGTCTACATCCAGGCATGGTGGTACATGCCTATAATCCCAGAACTCAGGAGGCAGAGGCAGGACAGCCTGGCCTACCTAGCAAGCTCCAGACCCTGCCTTTGAAAAAAAATTAATCTTTAGATTGGAGAACTAGCATATTTTACCTTTTTGTGGTTTTTTGTTTGTTTTGTTGTTTTGTTTTGTTGAAATAGGGTCTTCCTGTAGCCACAGCTGACCTGGAATTCACTATGTAAACCAGCTGGCCTCGATCTCACAGAGATCTGCTTGTCTCTGCCTCCAGAAGTGCTGGGATTAAAAGTGTGTGCCCAGCTGCCATGATCATTTTTACAGGCAAATAATCTTGTAGTAATCAATAAATATGTTTATTTTTTGAGCATGTAGCTAAGCGAGCACTCTCCCATCGAGCTACACCCCAAACACTATATTACCTATCCTGAGAATTCACTTTAGAATTTCCTCCTCATTAAGCAGGACTTGACATTTAGCAGTTCACACAGTTTGTTTTTAGAAATAAAGGAATACTGTGTAGTTTGAGAGTTGATTCCTAGTTAAGAAGGAATGAAGTAACAATGAAGAAGGTAATTCCCTTCTTCAGCTACTTTGAATACACCAAGTTACTGGCTGGGCTCAGGGAAGAAAGTAGTCAATTGTTAGTAGACAAGTAGGAGCACGGGGACAATGTGGCATCAGGCCCTAACCCACAGTAATGATTTATGGCAACATGGTCATACTCTGAGCTTCCAGAATTTTTCTTACAAAATTTAATGGTTTATAGCATCAACCTATCAAATCAAATTAATCAATCAAACATAACATTTTATTTGGATGGGAAAAAATATGTTAATAGAACAAAAAAATCTGCATTTTCTAAATTTAGGCAACTTTTCATTGGAATTCTAAAGCTTCTACTTACTGGCTTTCTTTTACTTAGGGCTCGGCTAGCACCTTCCAAACACTCCAAAAAATAATGGTTTCCTTTGAAATAAGTTTAGATTCGTTTCCTACTGTTGTTATAACAAACTGCCTTGAACTTCATGACTTAAAACACAACAAAATTTGTCATCTTGCAATTCTGGAGGTCGGAAGTCTTAAAATCAAGTATCAGCAAGACTGTTTTAATTTTTTTAACTTAAAACTTTATTGAGAATTTCATATTTGCATATAAGTGTTTGGGTCAAATCCACACCCACTCCCTCTCCTCCAACAGCTCCCATATCTCCCCATCACTTTTTTCTGACAACTTCCTGTACTCTTTCTTTTTTCTTTTCTCTCTCTTTCCTTCCTTCCTTCCTTCCCTCCCTCCCTCCCTCCCTCCCTCCCTTCTTTCTTTAATATGGCTTTTTGCTACTTAACATTTCCCCCCTCTGAAGAGGTAGCCCTAAAATCTTTTAGTGATTAGATAAGAGCTCCCAAAAACTTCTGATATTAAAAATGAGAAGGCCATGCCAGGCGTGGTGGCACAAGCCTTTAATCCCAGCACTCGGGAGGCAGAGGC
>NW_008360326.1:1225622-1232587 GCF_000622305.1 Nannospalax galili
ACTAGCTCAAGGAACATAGTATATGTCAAGTCAAGGTTTTTCAGAGAATGTTTGGTTTTTGCCCAAGTTTTATCTACATAGTACACGGTAATTAAAAGTACCACACTGGTGGAACTAACCTTCTTGAACGTTTAACAGCCATACTTTGAAGCCTATACTAATCTGGTCAGAGGAACTTAAAGGACAGTTTTTGCTCCTTGCCTTCCAAGGTTGATTTCCTCTAGGAAACTACAGAGCATCTCTCAAAATGTCCTATAACTGTGGTGAGTCACCTGTCCTCCTGTTCAGGGAGGCCATGGAGACCCCACCAGATGGACTTGAACCAGTGTCCAGTCTACAAAGAGGAGGGTCAACTCAGAGGAAACATTTCCTCCGTGCTTCCAAGTAAAGCCAGCCAAGGTCGAGCAGGACCTTTGACTTACCTTCACATAGGTGGAACTGGTTTAAAAAAGGCACTAGAGGCTCCTCCCAAACCCATGTGACCCCTGAGGAACAGATCCTCCAACAACCTGAAGAGTAAAACTAAATTGGTTTATTTGGGCCAACTGTATGGTCTTAAATACCCAAAAGAAATGTATAACCAAAGATTAAAGTGATCAGGGTATTTCTTTAAGAGTTTGAGCATACAAAAGGTTATTTTGACAGTTATTTCTCATTGATGATTTTGTTTCTAAGCAGAAAGTGCTGCTTAGACATAAGACTTCAAATCTTGGTCTGCAATACTGTGGTGCCCACCTGTAGCTAAGGGAGACAACCCACTATAGTTTTAAAACGATGGCTAAATTTATTTTCTCCCCCTACCTAGAAGCCTTTTTGAGGGAACTGACACTGATTCTAGCCACTCCAACAGCTATCAAAGTGCCTGAAAACAAATCCTGAGTCCATCACTCTCCAGTCCAGCCTTGGCAAAAGAAAATGAGGAGGAACACAATAGAGGGATGCTTTTGGAAGCTCTCGTCAAGAAATCCCAATGGACTCTGATATGAATATTTGAAATTTGCCCTGTTCTGACTTTTTTTCTGGTTCCCTATCTAGAACTTGTACTACTAACTACTCTTGCCTTTACTTCTCCACCATATCCCCTATTCACCAGTCAAGGACTTTCTTTTCCCCCTACAGTTAAGAGTTATACAATTTGGGAGACTTTTAGATAGACCCACTGAAGGGGTACTCCAATTGCCTCACCCTGCCTCCTGTTCAGCATGGAAGAAGCCAGAGTGGTCTGCATCCCGATTCCCTATTGGCATTTTTTGTAACCTCTTCAGAGGATGGTGTGATAAGAATAGGAGGTAGGAATTGGCTAGGAAGTTAGGGTCAAAAAAGACCCCCAAAGAAAAGCAGCCAGTTTCTTGGCTAGAAGTCAAAATGTCCTTGGGCCTCTTAGCAACATGCTGTGTTCCAAAGGCCAAAAATATCAAAAGACTGTTTCTCCCTGGAAGCTCTAGAGGAGAATCAGTTGACTTCACCAGGCCATTGCTCAACTCTTATGACATATTGGATACCAGAGAATACAAAGAAAATTCCACTAAAGTTCTTGTGGCCAAATGGTCAGCTCACAAAGTAAATACAAAAATATAAGCAACATCTTAATGAACAAAAGAATGATTTCTGCTTCTTGTGTCCCTCCTCCCAAACACTGTCAACCACTCTCCTGACTGGAGACACCCTGCATTAGTTTCACCTGATAGGATTTCATGGATGCTTCCAAGTTTCCTGGCAGAAATAATCACATGAATAGCTCACCCAAACTTTGGGGAGACACAGCCAGGAGATTTAGGGATAAAAGAAAGCTGAAGACTGACTTGGATTTGGCATGATGGGAAGAGGCACTGAGGCAGGAATTAGGGAGAGGCACGCTCTAAGTTTGGCTGGGGTAGTTGTCCTGTCCTAAAGAGTCAGGGTCTGTGCCTAGAGTGGTTGTTGGTATCTTGAATATGTGAATCTAAACAAGCCTGTGTGCCTAGAGGTGTCAGTGTACCCAGGCCACTTGAGAACTAAACCATACCTTAGTGATTCACCAAAACTCTGAGTGTATCTGAATTAAATCTTTCACCACAAATGGTAGAGAGGACTGTGGGGGAACTAGGTAAATGTAGGGCCCTTGCAGGTTCCCTTCTGGTAGCCAGGTTCTTTATAACCCACCTGTGCCATGGAAGGATCCAACCCTAGCTCAAGTTATCACTTGCTCCACTGGCCCACCCCAGTTCTCTGGTTCACCCGGGGTAGCTGATAGGAGGAGATGGAAGCAAAACTCTCATTTCAAATATGCTCTTTTCCCACTCCAGAGAACAATCCAGCCTTTGCCCAGGACCCAGGTGATCGAGACAAGCTCTTCCTTTCCTAAACCTTTCATCCTCTCCCCAGCCTCTCATCCCTTATCTACCTGCCTCTTCCTTTGAACTCCTGGAGGCTGAAGTCTTGCCATATGGGCTCTCCCACTCCCTTGCCTTTATAAAGGAGGGTTAGAAAGCAGGACAAGAGCCAAGGAACCATACCCAAGTTCCAAAGTCTGAAAACTTGATGTTGTTTCCGGTGGCTCCTTGGATAAAAAGCAGTAAGTACCAAAAAGAGACAAAAAGCATTACTGCCAGCCAAGAAACTCCAAGAAGCACCTGTACCACAAAGGTCAAATTGGGAACTTTAGCATGAGTGATGGCCTATAGTCTCACAGGGGTATCTGCAGGCCAGAGAATGGAAAGAAGCCCAGCTCTTAAGCACCTGCCACACAACGTCGAGAATGGCCCAGCAGCCAGTGATGCCCACCACTGGTAGAAAAGACACAGCAGTAGTAGTTCCCTATCCCAAAGCCTGGGCTGCAGATGATATCCTTTCCCTGGGGTGTTAGAATCAACCAGTCAGAACCATCTACAAAACAGGGTTTGAGTAAATGTTGAATGAATTCTGAATTCTGAACTAACCTGAAAGATTACTGATTGAAACTGTGAAAAATTTAAATGAATGAGAGTAAGGCATCTGCACCAACCACAGCAAACGACTGACATTAACAGTAATAAATTCTGAAAATTGTACAAGACTTCACTGTTATGACCGCGAGTGTTGCACATGGTGCGGGAGTTCATTACTCTCATCCACAACCATGTAATGCACTTAGGGACTTTTCCCCCCTCCCTCTGCTGGGTGCTATCTTTCTGGGATCCCCTGTCATTCATCCATTGGAGCAATATGAAACCAAAGCCAGCTAAACTCTGAGGACACATGCCTCTGTATTTATAAACACTGCACTTGCAACAGGATACTGTAGGTAGATCTTTCCCACACAGGTATAATTATAGTCTATAGGCCTCTCCAAGGAAAGGTGGGGCTGAAGTCAATGAACTCAGCCTCATTCTACTGGTTGATCAGAATTCCTAGGCCAAGCCAACAGCAGTGTGGGACTGAAAGACACACAGAGGAATCCATACCAGCACTGCTCAGAGGCAGAGCTTCGGTATGAAAATTATTTGTTAGTGGTTCACGGGAAGATAAGTACAGGAAGCCAAGCCCAGTGGCACAGGTCTGTAATCCCAGCTACTTGGGAGATGGGGGCAAGACCTGCCTGGGACAAGAGAGAGTTTAAGGCCAGCCCAAAGTAAAAACTACAAAAAGGGTTGAGGATCTGGCTAAGGGGTAGGGCGCTTGCCTAGCATTTGCAAGGCCCTGTGTATCAAAAGAGAAAAAAAAGGAAAAAACCAAAGGAAGGGAAACACAAAAATTGACAGAATATTGCTAAAATGAATTTACAATGTTTAGAAACAGCTGATGATTGTACATCTGTTGAAAACCATGTTTTAAAGTGGTTTTGTGTGTCCTCCTTTTAATTTTCCCATCACTCTAATCTTTCAATTTTTCTGTATTCTATAAAAGTATTGGTCTGTAACAAATTGAGAAAGGAGTCCATCACCAAAAACCACTTGTAAAGGACTGATCTAGATACTAAGCTAAAGATCTTGGGTCTGCTAATTGAAATACGACAACTATTTCTTAAGCAAAGGTATTGATTCCTAATAAATATTGCTTTTTTGTTTGTTTGTTTGTTTGTTTTGAAACAGGGTCTCCTATAGCCCCAGGTGGCCTGAAACTCATTATGTAGACCAGGCAGGCCTGTATCTCATCAAGATCTGCCTACCTATAACAAATATATATATTGGTCTTTTTGAGACAGGATCTCCCTGTAGCCCAGGCTGTCCTGGAAATCACTATGTAGACCAGGCTGGCCTTGAATTCAGAGATCCGCCTGCCTCTGCCTCCCGAGTACTGGGATTAAAGGCGGGCACCACCATGCTTAGCCCTAAATATCTTCTTTTAAGAGCTTTTCCTCCAGTTCGATTCATCTTAGTAAAGCTCTGAAGTCCAAATTGAATGCCAAGATTTAGATTTAACAACTGCAGGAGTTGCTAACATATAGCTGGGGCTGTCCTAGAACTTGCTATGTAGACCAGACTGACTTTGAACTCACAGAGCTCCACCTGCCAAGTCCAGGAATTAAAGGTATGTACCACCACACAGGGTTCCCATAATGCTTTCTAATATCACCTTTTTTTTTTTTTTTCTGGATTCATAGGTTTATAGGCTTCCATAAAGCAATATCATTAAATCAAATATCAGCTGCATGCATTTTATGTGATGCTACCCCCTAGTTTAAAAAAATGCTAGCAAAAGTCATGAAAGATAATTTTAGTGTAGATATATTAAGCAAAATCTAATTGAGAATATAAATGCTTAAGTTTTTAGGGAAAAAAAGTATTTTCCTGTGTGTTTGTTTTACCTTTATATTTCTAAATAAATTTTTTCAGTACAGATCTCATATTGTTATTACTGAAACTCACTGTTGAAAATGCCTGTTTACAAGTGTTTATCTCACCAGCAGATAAACATTAAGGTCCCCTGTAATAGGTTTTTGTTTTGAGTTTATCCATTGATTTGTAAAATTCAGAGTGTGTAGATCCCCAGTGTTAGGCTCTTAAATTTGCAAGCACTGGAGTTCAATCAATTCCAATTGTTGGTGTGGGACCAACATCCTAGGTGAAAGAAAACATTACTTGATAACGCCTTTTATCTTCTTTAAGCTGAGAAAAGCGGCTGTCTCATTCTAATACCAACCTCCCAATGAGAAACACACTTTCCACTTTATCTCCAACAGAAGGCAGATAATGGAGGAGACTTCAGCAAGCAGGAGAATATGACTTTGTACCTGAATGTCTGCTAGCCAGGCACACCAGAAGCCGATTGCAAAAGGAGTAGTTTGCACCGTGTTTATGGATACAGCAGTGATTAAATATAAACTAATTCTTTCATCATAAAAACCATGTTTTTATAGTTTCTCATAATTATTAGAGATTTTTTTAATTGTTTTTAAAAAATCAGAAAATAATGTGATAGATACCTTTATGATATATTTGAACAAAGTGGGTTTCTGCAGTTCTCCTCCCCCATCTCCCATCCCCCTACTACACGTTTCTCTTTGTAACATCCCCCAGTCTGTTTTCCTCTTTCATGCCCCAAGTGTTCTTTTCCCCACATCCCATCTCTCCTCATCACCTAATATTACCCTGTTTGTCTCATTTCTAGATTTTTAGGCTTTACCCATATTTACACTTGTTTCCACTTATCCACGAAGTAGAGATTTTTGGCCCTGTTTTCTGAGTATAAAAGCAAGAATAGAGAAGTATGCCATATGAAAATGAGAATCAATAGTCTAACCAAATTTAGCATATGACTATTCATATTTGTAGAGGGAGACTGCTTCCATTTTTTTTCTTATGGGCATTGTGGTGATTAACCTCAATTGTTAACGTTATGAGATCTAGATTCACCTGGAAGACAAGCCTCTGGGCAGGCCTGTGGGAGATTATCGTGATGTGGCTAATTGAGCTTGGAAGACCTATCAGTATGGGAGCCACCATTCCAAGGGCTAGGGTTCAGGATGAAATGAAAGAAAAAGTCACAATGCACTGAGCTTTTTCCTCTTGTTGAATTAATACTTCATATCGAGGTAAAGATGGTTTCATCTTCCTCTGCTTGCTGACTGTAGATGCCATGTGACCACCTGCTTGAAGCTCCTGCAACCATGTCCTCCCTGTCATAATGGAATGCAGTCTGGAACTGTGAGCTAAAACAAACCTTTTCTCTCCTAACTTGCTTTTGTTGGGGTATTCTATCACAGCAACAGGAAAAGAAACTGCAACAGGGATCCATATAGGTTTATTTATCTATGTAACTGAGACGATCATATATATGTATATATATATGCATGTACCTTAAGATTTTACTATAAAAATATAAATTAAAATTATTTGAGAGACTGGAGAGATGACTCCATGGTCAAGAGCACTAGCTGCTTTTGCAGAGGACCTGGGTTCAGTTCCCAGCACCCACATGGCAGTCAACAATGGTTCATAACTCCAGTCCCAGGGGAACCAACACCCTCTGGCCTCCACGGGCATTGCATGCACATTGTAAACTTGCATACGTGCAGGCAAATACTCATACACATAAAATAAAATCAAACAAATAAATTTTAATCTATAAAAATTATTGGGGAACATAATTTTCAATGGCTGCATAATATTGAATGGTATTGGAGTCACAATGCATTGAGCTTTTTCTTCTTGTTGAATTAAAACTTCATATAGAGGTAAAAATGGTTTCAGAATCTATCAGACTTGGTTCAAGTCCTGGCTGCCTCTGTCACTATTATCTATGTGACTTTTGTTAAGTTACTTGATATTTCTAACCTAAAATTTTCTTTTCTAAAAATCAGGATAAGAATACAAACTATAGGATTGTGATTATAAGGAAAATTGTGGAGATGAAAGTGTATCACAGTGTCTGGCTTCACAGTACATGCTAGTTATTTTTAATACAGTAATGAACATTTTAGGTCATAAAGCCTTGATCGAAATTCATTTATATTATTAAACTTAGACAAATGCCAAGAAAACTCTAAATGGTAATAGAAAACTATA
>NW_008360326.1:1232616-1248063 GCF_000622305.1 Nannospalax galili
GAGACAGAGTCTCCCTGTAGCCTGGCTAGAAAACTATATTTTTAAAGAGTACTTTCCAGCCAGACATGGTGGTGCAAGCTTGTAATCTTAGCACTTGAAAAGCAGAGGTGGGGGATCATGAGTCCAAAGCCAGCCTGGACTGCATAGAGAAAGGTTGTTTCAAAAAATTGTAAACATGAAAATTCCAGTCAATGTATAACAAGAGAAAGAGTGAGAACATATCAGGTTGTTGAAATACGTTAGATTCACATAATAAAGACAACAGAGAAAAGTTAGCAAACAAACTCTGCAAAATGAAGGGTTTTATGAATATGTACTTCATTTGGTATTATTTATACATTTTCCACGTAAGAGTTAAAGATATGAATATGACTATTTGGTCCACTGGTAAAAGATAAGAGAGATGAATAGAGAAATAGATTGGCAGATGAACAGATAGATAGAGAGGGAGAGAGAGGTAGATAGATAGATGATAGATGATAGATAGATAGATAGATAGATAGATAGATAGATAGATAGATAGACAGATAGATAGACAGACAGATAGATAGATGATAGATGGATGGATAGATGGATGGATCGATAGATAGATAGATAGATAGATAGATAGATAGATAGATGTAGATGAATAGATAATGAATGATAATAAGTTGATGCTGGTTAGGTAGAACGTGATAGATAATAGATGATAGATATATTTATTAAGGATATGTGACAGATGATTGATTGAGAATAAATATAAGATATAGATCAATAATAGATAGATGTAGATAAATAGATAGATGATAGAGAGATGATAGATGATAGATAGTATAGATAGATAGATAGATAGATAGATAGATAGATAGATAGATAGATAGATGATACATAGAGAGATAGATAGTCAGATAGAGATAGGTAAGGATAGGCAGACATATAAAACTTTCCATCTATCTCCAAGAAATGAAACCTTTAACATACAGCAGCTCTACCCAGGCCCACTATCAATTTTACTTCCTCTCTTCCTCTTCATTCATCCCTTACCCTCTAACTAACCTAGAGAATAGCTGCTGGTAACTGGCCTTCTGAAAAATGACTTTAATGACTTACATTAAAGTGACTTTAATGCAAAACATTTTTCAAATAGACAAAATCTATTACTTGATAAGAGAACTAGAAAAAGAAGAGAGAGATCTGATACACATTCATGTAGACTGGATCCTGTTCCCTGAAGACTCCTGTTCCAAAGCCCTAACCCCAGTAACTTTTAGGAGGCATTTATGGTTAAATGAGGTTAAACGAAGGATCCTTATCTTCTTGGATTGATGGTCTTATAAGAGGATGAGGGAAACTGGAGAGATGGCTCAGCAGTTAAGAGCACTGGCTGCTCTTGTAGAGGACCTGGGCTTGAATCCTAGCACACCCACATGTCAGCTAACAACCATCCTATCTCGATTTCCAGGGGACCCAACATCCTCTTTTGACCTCTGTGGGTACTGCATGATATGGGTGCACTAACATATATGCAGGCAATACACTCATACACATAAAAAATTTTAAAGTAAATAATATATTTTTAAAAAGATGAAGACGCGATCTCTCCTCTCTCTCTCTCTCTCTCTCTCTCTCTCTCTCTCTCTCTCTCTCTCTCTATGTATGTAGTAAAGAAACACAACAGAACACACAATGCAAAAGAAGCAGTGCGCAAGCCAGCAAGCTCTCACCAGCACCCCAACACTGACACAATGCAAAGGCAGCAGTCTGCAAGCCAGAAAGCTCTCACCAGAACCCAACCATGCAAGACATTGCTGCCAGATCCCCAGCCTTCAGAACAGTAAGAAAATTAATTCCTGTTATTTAGGCCACCCAGTCTTTGGTATTTTATTGTAGCAATTAAGCAGACTGAAACAATGTACATATTTTTATGATCTCCGAACATATGACTTCTGAAATTGACACAAATTCTCAAGTATGTACAAGAAAGGCACCCCTGCATGTCTACACAGAAAGGATAAAAGGAACTATCAAATTATCTACATTCATTTATTCTCACAAATCTCTGAAACACTGGCAACATGTAGAAGTTAGTTACACTACGATCACTTTTCTACATTTGCCAAAGAATACATATGTATTGGGTCAGTAAGATGGCTCAGTGGGTGAGGAAGGTGTTTGCCACAAGCCTGTTGATCTGAGTTCAATTCCTGGAACCCATACAAAGATAACTGACTCCACAAAATTGTCTTCTGACTTCCATATGCATGCCATGGCATGTGCATAAACCCACAGCCACCCATGCCATACACACACACACACACACACACACACACACACACACACTAATCTTTTTTTAAAAATAATACATATATTATATGCATATGTAGATTTCATTTTATTTACATTGTATGAAGTATTTGAGAAATAAAGTTTATGACAACCATGGCAGTCTATTTCCAAGATGGCCTCTTTGTAGTCCCTTCCCACACCCAGTACAGCTAATCTATATACCAACAGGATACAGGGACATGATGGAGTATGGCTTCCAAGCCTGGGTTATAAAATACATTGCTGCTTCCACTTTGGATGCCAGCCACCATGTTGTGAGGACACTCAAGCAACCCTGTGAGAAAGGTCTTACAGTGAGAGAGGAACTGAGACTTCCTGCCACTAGCCAGCATCAACTCACCGGTCATGGGAGGCCAGATAGATAACTAATATAACTTAAGTGGATACAGTCACAATGTAATGTTATTAGAGTATTTACTTACTTAGTTCTGCCAAGGAAACTTTATTTCATAATGCATTAGAAAAATTTAACAAGGTAAAAAAATATCAATTCAGAGATCAGGTAGGAAATTGTAAAGCCTAATACATTACAGGCATCTCCCAAAAGAAGATTTTCAAGGAAGTCTGTAAATATATGAAGTTGTGCTCATCCTTATTTGACATCAAGATAATTCAAGTTAAGTCCATGATGAGATACAACTGAACATCCACCAGAATGCTGAGAATGGAAAAGAAGGAACAGTAGCAAGTGTTGCTAAGGATAGGAAGATGTTGCATCATCATTATGTAAGCAGTTCAGCAGTACAGTAGGTACTAAACCTGAACTTACATACACCATATGACCTAATTGTTCCATCTCTAGTCAAACAGGAATGTCTGTACAAAATGATTAAGAAGATCAATGTCTCCAATCAGGGAACAATTCATATGTTCAATAGCAGTAACTAGGTAAACTAGGATATGGTCATATCAAAAGTTTCTATATTGGGACTGGAGAAATGACCCAGTAGCTATGAGAGTTCATTGTGCAACCATGAGGTCCTGAGTTCAGATTGCAGCAGTTAGAAGCCAGGACTGGTCTCAAATGCACCTGTAACTCTAGCACTGTGGCAGGGAGGCGAGAAGAGGATCACTGAGGCTTACTGATTGCCAACCTAGCAGAAAAGTGGCAGTGCCAGGTTCAAGAAGATACTCTGCTTAGACAGTGATAGAGCACCCAGTACCCTCCATGGCTCCCATTCACATGCACACATGTATATATGCCACATATGTATACACCACACACACACACACACACGCACACACACACGCACACACACACACACACACAAAGTGCTATACAACAGCAACAAAAATAAACAAGCATGTACCCAACAATAATAATGGATCTCACATATACAGTATTGGGTGAAAGAAGCCTGTTTTAATTTCAAACAGAGTATATATTATATTACTCCATTTATATAAAGTTCAAAACCAGACTAAAGTATTTTGGGGTGATAGAAGTCAGGATAATGGTTACCTCTAAGGAGAAGGAAGTGACCTGGATGGGACACAGGGTGGGGTGCTTATGGCTACTGATAAGGAACTATTTCCTGAACTGTCTGTTTGTTAGAAAGGTATGCCTACTTGGCAGAAATTCCTTAGGCAGTGTGTTTATAATTTATAAATTCCCTCCCCCACCTCTCTCCATACATATATACAAATGTATGTATGTATGTATGTATGTATATATATATACATACATATATGTTATTCTCATACAAAATGCTTACTAAAAATGCATTAGGCCTGGGATTGTAGCTCAGTAGTAGAACACCTGCTTAGGATGTACAAATCCTTGGATTCCATTCCCAGCATTGCAAGGAAAACTTCAGCATGAGACTTTTTCAATCTTTAATTCCCTCCTTTCTGTGGTTATACTCTCATGAGTTAGGAGAGTGCTCCTGTTAGGAATCATATGCTGAAGTATTAGATAATCAAAATATAATGTATAGAAATAGAATGTATGAGTATTATTATATAATGTATATTAAAAGATAAAAAATGAAAATATGATGTGTATAAAAACGCATAGAGGGCTAGAGAGATGGCTTAGTGGTTAAAAGCACTGGCTATTCTTGCAGAAGACCCAAATTCAAATCCCAGCACCCACATGGCAGCTAACAACCATCTGTACTTCCAGTTCCAGGGGTTGTAACTCCATCTTCTGTCCTCCTCAGGCACTGCACGAAACAAGCACACTTACACACAGGCAGGCATAACACTCAGACACATAAAATAAAAATAAATCCAAAAAAGTTTAATAAAAAAACAAAATTTTTTAATATTTTGTTTATTATTTTTGTTTTATGTGTATGAGTGTATTGCCTCCATGTATGTAAGCATACCCATGTCATGCAATGACCATGGAGGTCAGAAGAAGGCATCAGATCCCCAGTTCCAGGGGATCTGATGCCTTCTTCTGCCTTGGGTACCAAGTACACACATGATACACACACAAACACACACAGACACACAGACACATATGCAAACAAACATCATACACATAAACTAAAAATTAATAAATCCTTCTTAAAAGGTAAACAATTGGGAAGTCTGAGTAAAAGATGAGAGTTCACTGTGTTATTCTATTTTTTCTTTCAAATGCTAGGGATTGTGCATGCTAGACAAATGCTCTACCCCATACTATATTCCCACTGTCCTTGTTATTTTTCTATAAATTTGAACCCATTTTAAAAGGAAAAGTGAAACATGTTATTTAAACGAACTGCATTTGTGTGGATAAATGGTGAACTGCTCTGTTTCACAAGATTTGGTTCTCAAGTGGGAATAGTATTACCTAGCATTTAAGGCTCTAATTACTATTTGAGAAAATAATAGGAATATCAGGTGGCAGTGAGATGATTTACCCTAGGTCACACACCCTAATAACTGTGGCCTAGAGTTTGTACTCTAGAACTTATATTCTCATCTCATGCATGAGTCAGTCAAGCAAGTGGCACAACAGATGTCATATGGTGGGCGTCATTCATGGTGCCTGAGATGACACTGGAGATGTTATACCACCAACCGGGTGGCTGGAAACAACAGGCTTTATTTCTTCACATTGCTGGAGACTGGAAGTCTAAAATCTAGGTGTTGTCAGAGGTATGCGTCCTCCCAAGCATCTGAGGGAGGATTAATCCTTCCTTGCCTCTACACCTTATTGTAGTCTCAGGTATGCCCTGGCTTCACGGAAAACTAATTCCATTCTCTGCCCACACATTCACATAACCATCTCAACCATCTCTGTGTGTGTGAGTACACCCGCATGTATACACACACCCATGTGTGTGTGCATGTGCACACACACACCTACACATGCATGCACATTCTTGTGGGTGTGGGTATGTATATGTTTCTTCCCCTCTTCCTATACAAGGACATGGTTCACAATTCAGCAGGACCCTACCTTAACTTTCTAATTCAGCAGGACTCCACCTTAACTTAATTACATTTGTCTTTTATTTCCTTAAAAAGTCACATTCGTAAGTATTAGGAATTAAGATATCAGTACATCTTTACGGGGTCCAAAACTTAACTCATAGCAATGTGAAAAGTTCTCTACCTTCTTCTTTGTAAAGACAATACATTTAACTGGAAGAATTCCCTCACTGATTTATGGGAAAGAAGAGCTGACACTGAGCTTGAGGAGAAGACATGCTTCCATGTCTCTTCCTTCTGCATAAAGAAAATGAAATGTAGACATTTGTTCTCAGAAATGTGATCATTTCAAGGTTGACTCAAGTCCTTCAGTATCATACAGGGTTGGAAAAGGGCAGATAGCTCAAAGTGTTTGAACGAGGCACAATTTAGATGAATAACAAAGGGAAGCAGTTACTGCTCAGGTAATAAATATGCTACATATATGAGAACAGAGACCCTGAAAATTATATTTAGGTTAAGATTTCTCTTCCCTCTGAAAAATACTTTTGTCCTTGGGAAATATATAAGTGCTGGCTTTGCCAGTTGGGAGTTTTAAAATGGAATAGGGGTGGGAAATGAGATTAAGAAGAGGTTTATCTTAGAGTCCAGCATTCACCATATGGTGTCATGTTGATGACCCCAGAGGGAAGAGTCCAACATGCAAAATTCCAAGATTCAGAAATTTCACGACTGGGATTATTATGCCTAGAGACTGCACAGTAGAAGATAATTACTTGGATTTCTATGAGCAGGGAAGTGGTTTTCACAGAAAGCCATTGGAAGTCCATCCAGTGTGGCTGTGGATAGGAGCAAGTGCCAAGAAATGTGGAGGTGAGGGCAGGAGATCAAGCAGGAAGCAGAACTGTGTCCACAAAGGGAATCCTTCACAAGGTTCTGAGACCTCTTCCCTGGGCAGTAGGAATAATGACAGGCAGCACATGTTTAATACTTTTCTCTATATCATTATTCTGTTACCTTCCAGAATAATAGATGAATCAGAAACATCTTCACAGTCTAGCGTGGCTGGAGTATGGAATTACAGAATGGAGTGACAAAGGGATGTGTACTTGGATGTCAGCATCCTCTGAATCTAATGACAAGAAGTGCACCCAGGCACACATACACACATGCAGTGGACTATGGGGCTGGGTGTGGTGATGGATGCCTTTAATTCTAGCATTTAGGAAGCAGAGGCAGGTGTATCTCTAGTGAGTTCCAGGTCTGCCAGGTAACAGTGAGACCCTAGCTTTAACAAAGAATTGGGTTGTGATGTTAGCTAAACATTTATAAGCCTGTTGAACACACACCACTTAATCTCCTACAGTTTCATATTACAACTTTGTATTTTTATAACCCATACTAAGAAAAAGTATGAAAAAGACACAAATATGATCCTTTTTGTGTATATTAGGAGATAAGTATCTGTGTGTGTGTGTGTGTGTGTGTGCAGGTGTGCTCACCTATGTGTGGGTGAGCAGGACAGAGGTCAATTCTGATGTCTTCCTCTATCACTCTCAACCTTACTTTTGGAAACAGGTCCTGTCACTGAACCTGGAGCTTAGAGCTTCAGCTGGCCAGTCTGACCAGCAAGTTCCCAGAACCTGTCTGTCTCCACTAGCCGACTACAGCTGGGGTTACAGGTGGGAGCCATCTGAACTTTTATGTGAGTGGAGATCTGAACTTGGGTCCTCATACTCACATAGTGAGTACGCTACCAACTGAGCCATCTCCCCATCCTTAGTTCTGCTACCTTTTAATATTTGGTATGTCAGTCCACCTCAGGTCTATCTGATTTGAGAATGTAATTTTATTTGACTTATTTGTTGGTCACTGTCACTTAAGGTCTATGAAGCTAGCTATTTAATTTGTAGATACTGGGAGCTACAAATAATTTCCAACATGAAGAGAAGCTACCACTACGGGTCTGGGACTGTTGCCACATAGGGGTACTAACTAGATTTGCGTATGATTTAGCAATCTAATTTCAGGTCTTATTTATTGTTTTACTTACCACATACATTAGTCTGATATTCTCATTTCCATTGGCTTTGCTAACCTGATTAAATAAACGTTTGATCCATGCTACCAACTTATATGCAAATTGTATTTATATTTTTAAATAATGCATTAATGCCTGCAATAATTTGTAGAAAATTGTATCAAAGACATAACACTTTCAATTTTATGTCTGTTTGACCAGAGGTAGAAGAGGAAAGAAAGGAAATGGTCACCAAAAATACATCTCAGGAATTGCATTTAAAGTTTGAAAGAAGAAAAATTAATAATATATTTTAAGTAATTAATTTTTATGTGTATGAGTGTTATGCCTGCATGTATGTAAGTGCACCCATGTCATGTAGTACCCAAGAAGGAGAGAAAAGGACAGGCTGTCGAATCCCCTAGAACTGGAGTTACAGATGGTTGTTAGCCACCATGTGGGTGTTGCGATTGGAACACCATCTTCTGCAAGAGCAGCCAGTGCTCTTAACTGCTGAGCTCTCTCTCTAGCTCCAACGTTATATTTTAAATTTTACTACAATAAATAACTTCATTAATTTATTTTAGCATGTTGGAATATGAAAATGAGAACCAGGTGAGATGGTGCACAACTTTAATCCTCATACTCTGGAGGCAGGGGCAGATGGAACTCTGGAAGATGGAGGCCAGCCTGGTCTATATCATGACTTCTGGGCCAGCTGGGGCTACAGGGAGACCCTGTCTCAAAAGACAAAAAAAAAAGTGTGCAAATGTAGCAATGATTTTCAGTAGGAACATGAGAATTTTATGTTTATTTTAAAAACAGTAATGGATAAAAAAAAACTGCAAAATTTCCTTTAGGAAATTGTTTCGAATGTGAACCTCATACCTATACTACAATGTGCTGTTTTATTTATTATTTCTCTTGACTTTTAAATTTGTAGATAAACCAAATACTATATTTGCCACAAATGTACTTTAAGATTTTATCTTTTCGTTTGTCATAAATGATAGCCCTGTAATTTACTGTTCAGTGATGATTAATTCAGCTTGCGAGTTCCTGCACAAGGCCAAGGCCTCAGAAACCTGATTCTCCAAGGATCAGTCTGGTCTTGCAAATTTATTCTGTGTCATTAGTCACAGGAAACTAATGGGAATCTAGACAAAGTAGCAAAAATCCATCAGCCTTTTAACTGTGACTGCACACCACCAAGTCCCCAGGTTGATAGCTTTCTTATCATGGTATGAGGCCTAGAAGTGTGGCAAACCTAGCACCAGCTATATATAATGATTTGTCTTTCGGGTTTTTTAAAAATGAAAGTTAAGAATGTTCATCGTGAAAATTCCAGAGAAAGCTTTGGTTTTAATAATCCATCCACCAAAGCATTGATAGATAGCTTCTCTTGTATAGAAAAAAAAAAGTGCTTTTGCTCTGTTTTACAAATTGGAGCTGCATCTGACCCTGACCTACCCTCAAGATTCATTAAGTGTAACAGAGATTGTGGGTCCCCTCATCAAAACAGTTCTAAAGGATATTAAAACCCCTGAGGCCCTAATTCCTTTGCTGTAAGTTTTAGGGTCTAAGACGCCTCTCCTCTCCTCCCCTACCGTCCTCTGCTACTCCCCTCCCTGCCCCTCCCCTCTCCTCTCCTCTTCCTAAAGATTCAGTCATAGTCTTCCTTGGTATCACTTATGACAGAGAAATGAGAGAGAGAGAAATCCTCTCTTGAATAGGTGAAGTTTTCCCAACTTCTATCAATCACTTTTATTTCTTAATTTCCAAGACTAATTCCAACAGAATTTCGTAACAAAAGCAGGATTCCTAATATTTATTTGGCTCTTGCTTTTTATCAAAGTCTATTTTCAATGAGATTTGGTAGTTCTGCTGTTTTATTTATAATTTTTAAATTTTTCATTTTAAGGTGTATTTACGTTTATGTGTATGAGTATTTTGCCTACATGTATGAAGTGCACTATGCACATGCAATGCCTGTGGAGACTAGAAGAGGGTGTCAGATCCCTTGGAATTGCACTTATAGATGGTTGTTAGCTGCCACATAGGTGCTGGGAACTGATCCAGAGCCTCTGCAAGAGCAGCCAGTGTTCTTAACCTCTGTGCCATCTCTCCAGCCCCAGTTTTGCTGTTGTTGCTTTTGACGGTTTGTTTTAATTTGGTTTGAGTGGAGCTGGGGATTGAACCCAGGGCCTCAGGCCAGCCTGGCAACAGCTCTGCCACTGAGCCACAGACCTATCTGGAGACTATTTTTTAATAGTCGGGTGAAAGAGGCCTTTATATGATGATGTTTTCTTAGTTACAGCATGTGCTCCCATGTGCTGCACAAAGTCGGACACTGTTTTCACTTTTATTAATTTTTTCCATTTTCATTGGGTAGTCCTCTCAATTTTGTTTTTGAGGGCGTGCTTGTTACACGTTTTCATAGTAGATTATTTGTATCCTCAAGAGGTTTCTGCTGAGGGTAGATTTCAACAGTTTACATTAGAAAAACCAAAGGAATACTATTTTTTTTAACCATTTCATCAAATCTCCCATTCCCCACCCCCACGGTGATTCTAGGCAACACTCCCTGAGACAGCTGGACTTGCTCTGTGTGCACTGTAAGACTATGGTGTAATACAGCCATTTTCCCAGGTACTGTGTTCCCTGGTTGCCACAGAACAGGGCTTCTGGCAGGACACTCCCTCCTGCCACAAAGGATACGCTGTGCTCCTGCACCCACTCACAACACACTGCCCATCATGCCCACTGCCAAATACGTAACTTCAAATCCCTGTGCATTCAGTCAGATTGAGGAAGTTCAAACCCACACAGCCGAATTCACACCGCACAGCAGGAGCAGCCTCAGCAGGTGTTGCCTGTAAACCCTGGGAACCTGCCCTTGCTTTACCCGGGGAAAGCACGTTCTGCCACAGGAAGCACAGGCTCTGGAGATAGGTCACATCTTCACTCTGTCGCTGTTATGATAGTCCCACTTAAGTTTACGTCCGAGCTTCATTCCTATCTTCTTACTTCTTCTTCTTCAAAAAAAAAAATTATTCCTTGGACAGGACCTCTTTATTAAACTTCATACAGCCAAGGCTCAGGGACCATCATGGAAGAGGGAGCGGAGAGATTGTAAGAGCCAGGGAGGATGTGCATGACCATATGGAAACAGAGTCCTACAAGCTCCTGGGAACCTGCTCATATGATTCTATGGCATAGGTGTCAGCATACACAAGTCTCAGGCAGACAGTAACCCAGCATAGAACTGGGAAAATGAACAACAGACCCCAATCTTATCTAAAGGAATGTTGGCAACTGATTGCTGCTAGATGAAGAAGAGTTGATATTCCTAGAACAAGAGACTCTAGATAGGCTGACTAGACTCAGCAGATGGACTTGCACTGGAGAATGGCTGGAGGCACGGACAGCACAATGGGCAGTAACAGGGATGGCAGAGTATATGGGCTCCAGTGGGCCACTGGGGCGGGGGGCTATGGGATGGTGGCATTTGGGATGGGAGTATAAAGATGATTAATATTGTTTGGGATGTTCTGTATGAAATACACAAAAAAATCAATAAAATAATAATAAATAAAAAGATATTTAAAAAACATATATATTATTCATTATTTTTATTTTATGTGTGTGAGTGTGTTGGCTGCATGTGCATAAGTGCATCTGTGTCATGCAGTGTCCATGGAGGTCAGAAAATGGCATCATATCCTGTGGAACTGGAGTTACAGATGGTTGTTAGCTACCATGCAGGTTCTGGGAATCAACCTGGGTCTTCTGCAAGAGCAGCCAGTGGTCTTAACTGCTGAACCATCTCCCCAGCCCCTCTTTTCATTTCAGAAGATGTGAATTCTGCACATCATCAGAGCTATAGTTGGACCCACTAGTCACAGGCCATTGGCACTTTTCCCACAAATAATCTCAGGCAGAAAGTCTGAAAAAAGTGACTGGAGACAGTTTATGTATAAGAGCATTCTTTTTTTAAAAAAAAATTTTACATGTATGAGTGTATTGCCTACATGTGTAAGTGCACCCGTGTCATGCAATGCCCACGGAGTCGGAGTCAGAAGAGGGCATCGGATTCCCCTGGAACTGGAGTTACTAATGGCTGTTAGCCCCTGTATGGGTTCTGGGACTCGAATCCAGGTCCTCTGCAAGAGCAGCTGGTACTCTTAACTGCTGAGCCATCTCTCCAGTCTCACATATAGAATCATTCTTTGAACCATTTGCCATAGCTAGCCAGTCCCCTACCTTACCACTAGAACTCAGGTACCTAGCTCTGCCTGTTCTGTGACTGTCAAACATCACTTTTTATTTAACTGTCTAGATTCTAGGTGGGAATAGAAACTCTTGCCCAAAAGCGGTGTAGTTACTAGGAACAGCAGAGTCTGGTTCTACTGTAGCAGGATAACTACAGTTGGCAACAATTAATTGAACATCTCAAAATAGCTCTTTGAGAGGATGCTGAATGTTCCCCACACAAAGAAATGATCGTTGCCTGAGATGCTAGATGTGCTAGCTGCCCTGATCTGATTATTATGCACAGCACAGGAATTGCAGTGTCACACTATACCATATAAATGTGCATAATAAATATCAATTTGAAATTAAAATATTTTTTAAAAGAAGTTCTAGCTTAATAATTCCTCCCTCCTTTTTCTTTCTGTATCAAGGCTGATTTAATGTGTAACAGAACATGCAACTTCATGATTTCATTAGAGAAGATAAAATAAGTTAATAAATCATGTTCTCACTTTTCAAACATTTTTATTTATTATTGTATGTGCATGATGCGGGGCGGCGGGGGGGGGGAGTCCTGCAGTGCGCAAATGGAGGTCAGAGGACAGCTTTGTGAAGTCACCTCTCTTCTTCCACATTTACATGGGTTCTGAGGGTCAAACTCAGGTTGCCAAGCTTGTACACCAAGCGCCTTTACCTACTGAGCCACCTTGCTGGTCCCTATGTTCTCATTTATATGAGGAGTTTATAGTGTTCAATGGGAATAAGGCTCTATGGAGAAGAAATTGTGCATGGAAGGGGAAGAAAGTACAGGAGGGTGTGAAAGGGTTTTGCAAATTCTTAAGTAACTAACTCTCTTCAAGTCTTTCCTTAAATTTCATCTTTTTTTGGTTTGGTTGGTTTTGGTCTTTTCAAGACAGGGTCTCCCTATAGCTTAAGCTGGCCTGGAACTTGCTGTGGAAACCAGCCTGGCTTCAGTCTCACAGAGATCCACCTGCCTCTGCCTCCTGAGTGCTAAGATTAAAAGCATGTGCCACCACACCTGGCTTTAAATTTCATCTTAATAAGGCCCCACTGATAACCAGATTTATAGGAAATGCATTACTTTTTACTCTCTATAGTGTAATCTATTTTTTCTTTCTCTTAAAACCAAATTTATGTCTTTATTATGTTTATTCCTTATTATCTGTCTTACCTGGCTCCAAAAGAATAGAGTTATTTGTTTGTTTATTTATTTATTTACTTATTTTTGTGTAATGCCCAAGATTCTAGAGAACTACATGGCACAGAGTAGTGCTCAATAAATAAATGGGGACTCAATGAGAAGTGCCATAAGGGACAGCCTCTCTGAAAGGCTCCCACTGAGGAGATGTGGGAGGCTGGAGAGGGGGTGGGCAATGGAAGCCTGCAATTCCGAAGAGCAGAGCCCAGCAAGGCTGCAGTGTAGCCAGCAAGATGGTGATTAGAAGAGGGCAGGAGAACATGGGGTCACATTGGATTATGTCTGCAAGTCACAATAAGCACTTTGGCTTTGACTCAGAGTGAGAGGAGTAGCCTTTGGAAGTCAGAGCAGAGGCATGTCATGATGGAAATGCCTTTAAAGGAACTCCCTGGCTGCTGTATTTAAAATGACTGCTCACTGCAAGAGCAGACAGAGACTACAGTTACATCATAATAAATGAACCAGCAAAGAGGCAACAATGTCTTGGGCCTAGTTGGTGGTAGTACAAAATAGCTAGATTCTGTGTGCATTTTGAAGAAAGGGTTGACAGGATTTGTTGGCACATTAAGCTTAACATTTGAGAGAAAGATGATAAAGGAATCTTCAGAACTTTTGACCTGAGTACGTGGATGAATACTGGGAGGCATTCTTGTGGGTTGGAAATAAGTGTTTGGAGATAATAGTTTTCTACTAAATTCCAATCTCTCTCTCTCTCTCTCTCTCTCTCTCTCTCTCTCTACTCTCTCTCTCTCTCTCTCTCTCTCTCTCTCTCTCTCTCTCTCTCTCTCCTCTTTTTCTATCACTTCTGTTGCCTAGACAACTTGCAAAGATAATAATTATATTCTAGACTTCAATGACAAACCATCCTGTAAGTTTTACAACAGCTGTCTTTACATTTTTCTACGTTTCTTTGTTTCCTAATATTGACATCATCGAATATTCACTACAGTAATAGATATTCAAAAATAAAGACTCTGCAATTTTTTTCCAGTAAGATAGTACACAAAATTGTATTTCCATATCCACTCACAGATACCATTGAGTGGGCCATAGTAATGCACACTTGTTATCAGAGATCTAGGATGCTGGGTTTGAGGATTAACCTGGGCTATATAGAGAGACTCTGTTTCAATAAAAAAAAAATGGCTGTAATATGCACCATTATTTTATCAGTACTAAACAGAGGAGCATGGCCATTTGAGTTATGAATAATGCTTCTTAGAAATTATCTGTGAATTACTCACACATAATCACACATATATTAAAGAGAGAAAGATAAATGAATAGTGAAGGAATTCTTAAAATGTTTTCTTTTCCACTAGGTTCTTACTTGTATAATTCACTGCTATAAAGCCTTCACTTACACAATTAAATAAAGTCAGGGCATTAGACCCCTATTTTGTATTAAGCTTATCAATATTATCAAAAGAAATTTAGGAAATTTTAGAGTTAAAGAAAGTGGAAAATGGGCCAGGACATAAGAGTGGATAATAGGGGATAGCTTTTCCTTCCCCACTACCAAGTTATATTTATACCTAACATTATTTTAAATTTTACAAGCTAGTTAGACTAGATTCGGTCAGTGTTGATTTTTAATAAAACATGCAAAATTGTAATGCCTTTGGGCCCTGCAACCTCTACATGTTCAGAGTCTGCCTCTACAGCATGTTTCATTTAAAAACTATAATCGCTGTGCAGCAAATTACTTCCAAATTTAGAAGCTTAAAGTGACAAAAAGTTATTACCTCTCAGTTTTTATGGCCCCAAAGTCCAGCTATGGATCTGGCTCAGGGCATCTCCTGAGCTTGTGGTCAGATTGGTCATCAAAAGCATAGCTTCTTTAAGCCGCAGGTCCTAACCATATATGGGGGCTGCATAGCCTCATGTGGGGGTCGAGAACACTTTGGCAACAGTAAAAGATTTATGAGTGTGCAACAATCAAAAATTAGTTCAAAATCAAATGTGTAAAGAATCCAAAGTGTATCTGGAAGTGCTCACCTGTGTTGTAGCAAACAACATCACTGCAGCCTTGATCCCCACTGTGCAAAGCTAGCAAATGCTACCTGAGATACATCAGCTTAGATTCAAGATTAGTGTAAGCTATGAATTTCAGTACTAGTACTGTACATGACAACAAGGTTTTCTGATCTTATATAAATATAATGGTTTAAAAATGGAAAACAAAGACTTTTAGTGTTTTCCTACTGTTATTCTTTGGCATGTAACTACCAAATTAGTATATCTTTGGACTGTATTGTGTTAA
>NW_008360326.1:1248424-1253368 GCF_000622305.1 Nannospalax galili
TTCTCTTTTTTTTTTTTGAAACTGTTTTCTTATTTTGCTTTGTTTTGTCTGAAAACTATTTTCTTATCTTAATGTTTTCAGAGGCAATTTAATATGTTACATAGTAGATGCTCAATAAATGCTTTTTGAATGAATAAATCTTTTAGATCTAATCCAATTCTTCCATTTCAATATTAGTGCAGAGTTTCTTAACCTTTCCAAAATGTTGGTGATCACAGCAATGATTCTCCTCCTTGTTGAAAACTATCTGATCATCACTGGCAGAAGGAAATACACACAAGACAAGGAAGAGCTCCATGAGGATGGAGCATGCTTCCACCCCACAGTACTACTGAGAGATGATCCAAGGGCCACTTCCACCAAATTATCTTTTCTTTTAACATCAACCCCCCACTACTGTTTCACCTAAAATTGAACTTGCCTTTTTTCTAAAGGAAAAATATAACTTTTGAGAAGGAAAGGAAACATTAAGATGCTATCCTAGCCTTGATAACATATTGGAAATGATCTAGTAAACATCACTTTGAAATTTCAACCGAGTCTTGACTGGTCCTAAAGCAATAAGCTATAAAATGAGTAAAATTTGATATGAGCAAGAACAGGATAATTAGGAAGATACAAGGTCAGAGATGTAAATGTATTGGCCATGCATAGTGGTTCACGCCTTTAATCCCAGCACTCGAGATAGAGGTAGGTAGATTTCTGTGAGTTCAAGGCCAACCTGTGTACATAGCAAGTTCCAGGTCAGTTAGGAGCTACACAGTGAGACCCTGTCTGAAAAAAAAAAAAAAGATGTGAATATATGTACTTACTTTCCACCCTACATTCTCTAAATATTGTGCACATGTGTGCATGTGCACATACATGCGCGCATGCGCATGCACACACACACAAAGTGCTATTTAAATTATTTATATACACTATTTCCTTAAATGTCTGAAACACTTTATTTTTTGATTTGCTTTCTAAAACTAAGTGCAACTTAAAACAAACGTGTATTATTATACCTCTTTTCAATAACAACAACAACAAAATCCTTCCTCAACAGTAAAATCCCTAGCATAAAAATCAATGTTGCATGCTAAAAGTGAAGATTTCAGTGGTTGTTTCTTTGTGGACTGAAAGCTGTGCTCTAGGCTGGTGTCCTGTTATCATTATCTCTCTGTTCCTAATTATCCAAGACAAACTTTAGAGTCAGTAAAGACAGTTTCAACCCTACCACACCTCCTAGCACTGTGACCTTCAGTTTCTCATCAGGACTTTATTTTCTGCATCTGAAAAATAAGGTCCCTCCTTGGGTTGTAATGAAAAGGACCGAAAAGAGCATTGTATCAACTGGAAAGCATTGTGCAAATGTAGTTGGCTTTCTTTGAGCTTTGAAGTCCTAACTGGATGCTGATGCCCCAAGGAGTAATCTTTGCTGCACCCTGGTGGTAGTATGCTCTGGGAGTCCACTTCTTGGAACTAAATCAGCCTTTATTACCCTTTGAGAGAATGCTTTTCTGTTGATATGCCCGATATTTTTGGAGAAGAACTTTACGAATTCATTCCATAAAGAATGCACAGAGAATAATTTAAGCAAATGTGGTCTCACCTTCTTAAACTTCTCCATCTCTCTACTCTTGTGAGGCCTAAATGACCTGAATGTCCTCCTTTAATCCATTCCCATCATCATCCCCTTCACATCTTTGCAAGCATGAAATCTCAGTGAGGTAGGGCCAGCCTTTAAATGAATTTGTGCCATGGGCATTCACCAGCTCATACTTGCCGTCTGTTGACTGTACGTCATCTGGCCTCTTTCTAGCTTGCTATAATTATACTGAAACTAGGAATAAAATTTTAAATATAGCTCTTTCTAGATTCCTTTGAGCTTTGACCAACTTAAAAGGTTTTTTTCCTGGGGGCAAAAAACATTCTATTCTTACTGTTTCTTTAGGACCCTAGTCCTTGCCGTGCTAATCTGCTGTTCATTTCCATGCTGAAATAATCCAAAAGGGAAATGAAGGAGGTGCTTTTTTAAAAACAGTCTCAGTGCGTAGTCCAGACCACTGTTGAACTCATGATCTTCATCCCTCATTGTGCATGTACGTAAGTGGACTCATGTCATGCAATGCCTATGGAGAAGAGAAGAGGGTGGGAATTGAAGTAACAAACAGTTGTTAGCCACCATGTGGGTGCTGGGATTCAAACCCAGATCTTCCACAATAACAGCCAGTGCTCTTAACCTCTGAACCATCTCTCCAACCCTGGAGATGCATTCTTAAATGCTGGTGGAAACCCTAGCATTACAGTTGTGTGTGGTGGCCCACGCCTATAATTTCAGCACTTGGGAGCTGGAGGCAAGAGGACCAAGAGTTCAAAGTCATCATCAGTTACATAGTAAATTTGAGGCCAGCCTGGTCTATATGAGACCCTGTTTCAGAAACAAAACACAAGCAAACAAAAACTAACATTAAAGAATACAAGTAGATTATATTTAGGTTTTAAAATTATGTTTATCTATGTTTCATGTCCCTTAACATTTAGTAACAAAAAGTGACAATAACTTATATTGATGCTATTCCCAAATTATGATTTTGGTTGAACCATCTTTTAACATCCAGGCTTAATAACAAATACATGTAATATATGATCTTTTGAGTCTTATTATGGCTTAGGTTTGAAGTGTCCTCCCCTCTCCAAGGCTTCGTCTCCCAAGGTGTGACTATGAGAGGTAATTGAATCATGAAGATACTAACTTCATCACTGCATTAATCATTTGACTGGTTCATAGCTGAATGGATTACTGGCAGTGGAGCCTAGTTAGAAGAAGTAGGTCACTGGACGTGTGCCCTGGAAGGGTTGATCTTGTCACTGGCACACTTGCATAGTCTCTCTGTTCCTCCTCCTCCTCCTCCTCCTCCTCCTCCTCCTCCTTCTGTGAAATGCTTCCTCCTCCTCCTCCTCCTCCTGCACCACCACCACCTCTTCCTCCTCCTCCTCCTCCTGTTCTTCCTCCTCTTCCTCTTCCTGGCTACCATGAGGTGATCAGCTCTGTCCACCACACCTTCCACCATGATGCTGTCTTACCACATGCCCAGAAAGGTGGTGTCAACTTACCATTAATTGAAACCTCTGAAAAATGTGAGTCAAAATAAATCCTTCCTTGTTTAAGTTGTTTTACTTAGGTGTTTCGTCACAAGGATGAGAAACTGACTAACCTAGGTCTGCTATTGAATCCTAATCCAGAGCTAGATTCTGTAGGGAGAAAGGAGACATGATAGATGACAGTTGGTTTTCATTTTGAACAGCATACTGAGCCTTCCTTTTCTACTCTTGAAGGGTGACATGTTTTCTGCTCCAGGAAAAACATCCAAGTATTTTATTATGCTTTCATTGTTCCAAGTGATGTAAAATAGTTTTCCTTTGCTATTGACTTTCATATGGAACTTTTCCAGGTGTTAGGTTGAAGATTTTTAGTTTAACCTTGCAGACTGACCCTCCTCGCCAAATACTTAAAATGGTGGCTTCAAGTTTTCAAAATATGATGCATTATTGAAAATCTGATTTTTTATGAATTCTGAGAAAATATATCAATTAAATGAGATCATCTGTGTAAAGTGTGGAAAGCAGTATGTGGCAGACAGTAAGAGATGTGTTATTGTTAGCTTTGTATTTATAATGGGCACGTGGGCATTTTTATAGCTATGCACTATAATGAACAGATCTACACTGCTAGATATCACTAGAACATCTTTTCTCAAATGAAGTCATATGAAATTAATGCAATGGAAGTTTTCTATAAAATTAATTCAGGCAACAAGGTCCTAGTTTTAAGCCCAAATTGTATTTTAAAAAATTAGTTCAGGCACTCTCTCCAACCTGCAGGCTTCTCTCTCCAGAGAAAGTCGATTGGGCACTCCCTGCATTGACCCCCCCCAGCCTCACTCACCCTCCCATCTCCCCCTCTGGTCTCTCATCCTAGCCTGGGTTCTGTCCCATTCCTTGTCTTTGGTGCCCCAGACACCTAGGGAACCACCACTGCTTCCTGATCCTGTGCATCCAGAGCAACTCATTTCCTTTTCCAGTCCCCAGGGGCACTCTGGGCCTGGCCCCACCCTCACCTCCCTCTTCCTATCTGTGTCTGCACAACCCACCAGCCTCTTTCCTGGACGCTGGGGCTGAGCTTTCCTCTTCCTGGTCCCTTGCATCCAGACCAACCCACCTCCTCAGTGCAGTCCCCAGGGGACCTTGACATCACCTCCTGCCCCATCTTCCTTTGCATCTCTGGGTGGCACCACCATCAACTGCCCTAGACCAGCATCTTTCTTTCCTGAGCCCAGCTCCCAGGTCAGTCCAATGCCAAAATTCCTGAGGCAAAAATCTATCCTGGAGGGATCCAAGACCTTAGGAGAAAGCCTGAGAGCATCTGATCCTCATCTGACTTGGGCCTCTGTAGAAACTCCCGAAGACAAAAGCAATCTGGCAAATCCAATATAAAATCAAAAGAGAGAACTAGAAGCTTAGAGAAATCAGCCTTTCATGCTCAAAAAATAAACCACAAAGACACAGAAAATTCACAAAAAGAAGCAGACCTAAAGTTGAAGGCTTGAGTCTTACACAAGAATCAGAAACTACAAAAGAAATTCATATGTCAAAATCACAGAGAAAAAATAATAACATGAAAAAACAAAATAACATATCCCCACAAAATACCAATAGAACTCTAGAGGACTACAATGAGAACCCCCTAGAGATAATGCAGGACATGGAACTCAAAAGAACAATTATAAATCTGATAAAAGAATTCAGTGAATTTAAAGAACAAAGAAACCAAAGAACTGAAGGAAGATAGGGATCAACTTCTGAATGAATTCAGAAAAGAGTTAGAAATATTGAAGAATACTCAGGCTGAAATGAAGAAGGAAGTGAAACACTCAGTAAGCCAATTAGAAATGACAGGAG
>NW_008360326.1:1254260-1255935 GCF_000622305.1 Nannospalax galili
TAGAATGACAGAAATGGAAACAGAATATTAACACTGGAGGATAAAATTGAAGAATTGAAAGAAAGATATGCCCATACAAATACAAGAAGCATACAGAACACCAAACAGAGAGGACCAGAACAGGAACTCTCCATGGCACATCGTAGTAAAAACACTACATGCACAAAACAAAGAGAAAATTCTGAAAGCTGCAAAAGAGAAACAACAAGTCACATATAAAGAAAAACCCTTTAGGATCACAGCTGACTTTTCACTGCAAAATATGAAAGCCAGAGGAGCCTGGACCGAAGTATTCCCAGTTTTAAATGACCACAGATGCCAATTCAGATTACTATACCCAGCCAAAATGTCTAAAAGAAAAATCTTCCATGGAGCCTTCTCCAAAATCGACCATATACTGGGGTGCAATACAAACCTCAACAAATACAAAAAGATTGAAATAACTCCATGCATTCTATCAGACCACAGTGCAATAAAGCTTACAGTCAACACCAGAAGAAGCCCTAATCACCCATGAACACATGGAGATTAAACAACACACTCCTGAATGATGAATGGGTCAAAAGAGAAATTAAGAAAGAAATAAAAGTATTCCTGGAACTAAATGAAAAGGACAATGCAACACGACAAAATCTCTGGGACATGCTGAAAGCTGTCCTAGAGGGAAGTTTATAGCTCTAAGCGCCCTACATCAAAAAATCGGAAAGAACACAAATAAATGACTTAACATTGCAACTCAACACACTTGAAAAGCAACAGCAAATGAAACCCAAACCCAGCAGACAAGAAGAAATAACAAAAATCAGGGCAGAAATTAACGAAACTGAAACAAAGAAACCAATACAAAGAATCGACGAATCCAAGAGCTGGTTCTTTGAAAAGATAAACAAGATTGACAGACCACTAGCCCAGTTAACCAAAAGAAAGAAAGAGCACCTCCAAATCAACAAAATCAGAGATGAAAGGGGAAACATCACAACAGACACCAGAAAGATACACAACATTATAAGGGAATACTTTAAAAACCTATATGCTACTAAATTTGAAAACCTAAAAGAAATGGGGATATCTAATGGCATGGGAATCACAAAAACTAAACCAAGAAGAGATGAACAGCTTAAACAGACTCATAACACAAAAAGAAGTTGAAATGGTAATATAAAACCTCCCGACTAAAAAAACCCCAGGGCCAGATGGATTTACAGCAGAATTCTATCAGACATTTAAAGAAGATCTACATCCAATACTACTTAATTTATTCAAAAAGATAGAAATGGAGGGAGAACTTCCAAATTCCTTCTATGAAGCCAGCATCACTCTAATACCAAAGCCAGGTAAAGGTACAACCAAAAAAGAAAACTATAGACCCATATCCTTAATGAACATAGATGCAAAAATTCTCAACAAAATACTTGCAAACTGTAAACAGACACATCAAAAAGATCATCTACCATGATCATGTTGGTTTTATCCCAGAGATGCAGGAATGGTTCAATATACATAAGTCAATAAACGTCATAAATCATATAAATGGGCTCAAAGACAAGAACATGGTCATCTCAATAGATGCAGAGAAGGCCTTTGACAAAAATTCAACATGCATTAATGTTCAAAGTCCTAGAGCGAACAGGACTGGAGGGAACATACCTCAACATAATTAAAGCCATATATAACA
>NW_008360326.1:1256136-1257792 GCF_000622305.1 Nannospalax galili
TACAAAATTAACCTACAAAAGTCTATAGCCTTTCTATATACCAATAACAAGCAATCAGAGAAAGAGCACATGGAAACACTCCCATTCATAATAGCCACACACAAAAAAAAATCTCGGAATAAACTTGACTGAAGACATTAAAGAGCTTTACAATGAAATTTTTAAATCATTAAAGAAAGTGATTGAGGAAGACATCAGAAGATGGAAGTACCACCCAATGCTCATGGACTGGAAGAATTAATATTGTGAAAATGACCATCCTACCAAAAGTCATTTATAGATTCAATGCAATGCCAATCAAAATCCCCATACATTTTTCACAGAATTGGAAAAAACCATTTCTAAGATTCATACGGAAGCACAAAAGACCTCAGATAGCCAAACAACCCTGAACACTAAGAGTGATGCCTGAGGGATTCCTATACCAGATTTTAAGCTGTATTACAGAGCTATAGTCATAAAAACAACATGGTACTGACACAAAAATAGACCCATAGATCAATGGAACAAAATTGAAGACCCAAATATGAGTAAATACGATTTCAGCCACCTGATATTTGACAAGGGGCCAAGAATATTCACTGGCGGAAACACAGCATGTTCAGCAAATGGTGCTGCCAAAACTGGATATTCACCTATAGAAGAATGAAACTAAACCCCTATCTTTCACCCTTCACAAAAGTCAATTCCAAATGGATCAAAGACCCCAATGTAAAGCCTGAAACTCTGAAACTGTTAGAAGAAAACATTCAGAAAAACCTACAAGACGTAGGTGTAGGAAAGGATTTTCTAAGCCAGACATCAATTGCTCAGGAAACAAGGGCAAGAATTAACAAATTGGACCTCATTAAACTATAAAGCTTCTGTACATCAAAGGAGGCAACCAGACAAGTGATCAGAAAACCCACAGAATGGGAGAAAATCTTTACCACTGACACATCCGACAGAGGTTTAATATCCAGAATATGTAACAAACAAAAAACAAGAATCAAGACAAGAAGCAACCCAATTAAAAGATGGGCTAAGAAGTTGAACAGAAAATTCTCAAAAGAAGAAGTAAAGATGGCTATGAAACATCTGAAAAGATGTTCAACATCACTAATAATTAGGGAAATGCAAATTAATACCACTTTAAGATTTCATCTTACCCCAGTCAGACTGGCTAAGATCAAGAGAACAAAGGATACCAAATGTCGGAGAGGATGTGGGGAAAGGGGAACACTCATCCACTGCTGGTTGGTCTGCAAACTTGTTCAACACCTATGGAGAGCAGTGTGGAGAACTCTTACAAAACTACAAATGAACCTACCATTTGACCCAGTTATACCACTCCTTGGCATATACCCAAAGAACTCATGCTATTGCAGAGACATTTGTACATCCATGTTTGTTGCTGCTCTTTTCACAATAGCTAAGAGATGGAAGCAACCTAAGTGTCCTTCAATTGATGAGTGGATAATGAAAATGTGGTACATTTAACGATGGAGTTTTACTCAGTAATAAAGAAAGATGAAATCATGAAATTTGCAGGTAAATGGATGGTACTAGAAACTGTTATACTCAGTGAAGTAATATGGACTCAGAAAAAAAAAATCGACATATGTCCTTCCTCATATGTGGATCCTAGAACCAAACCCTGATAAGTGAGTATGTATC
>NW_008360326.1:1259127-1264216 GCF_000622305.1 Nannospalax galili
ACCACAGCAGACAGTAGCAGGGATATCAGAGTATAAGGGCTGTAATGGGGGGAGGGAGGCTATGGGAGGGTGACATCTGGGAAGTGGGTTTGTAGTTGAATAAGATGGTTTGGGATGTTCTGTCTATATACACACACAAAAAACAATCAGTAAATTTAAAAAATGTATTATATTTGAGGAGGAAGCATGGAAATTTACATCATGCTGATTAGTACAGGTAATAAACATTACTATTGAAATCTACCTGATGACTTCATAGACATACACAGATGCCAAGGATCCAAGTGCAACCAAATATAACTAGTAATAATCAGATCCATACAGTTTCAAGATGCATGTGCCAACATCTCAGTGTTAATAGCAAAAAAACAATGAGCCTTTCTGCAAGGAACAATATATTCTAAAATGAAATGGAGATCTTTTTTAAAGATTAAATTACTCATTCTCAATTGTGAAAGAGATATACTCTTGCTCTGGAGTGTGTTACTGAGTATGTTAAAGCTGTAGTGAAATGCTTCTTCTAATCGTGTAGTTATTAAAATATTTTTAAATGATTAAAAACAATTCTTCAAAGCATAAAAATTTGCTCCCTAATAATTAGTAGATGTGAAAAACATTACCATTGAACTCTACCTGATGACTTTATATCCATGCTCAATGCCAATGAGCTCAGAAAGTAACCGACTGTGACTAGTTATAATCAGATACATAAAGATTAGAAACACATGTGCAAACATCTTAATGTCAATTGCATTAAAAATGAATTTTTCTGTATGAAACTCTGTGTTTTAATAATGAAATGGAGATCTTTTTAAAACACTAAAACCTCATTTAATTTTATGTCTTATAGGGTTTATACTGAGTACAATATTATATAACTGTAATAGTTCAACTTAAATCTAAAATCTTACAGCCAATTTTGAAAGAGATGCATCTAAGCTCAGGAAATTGTTATTGAATATGTCAATGCTATTGTAATGAAATGCTTTTTCTAAGTATATGGTTGGGGTGAGACAATGCAAGAAATAAATAATGTCTAGCTAGTTTTGAAAACCAGAGGGAACCATATTACTCCTATAACCTACTGACAAATTATACATACCAGATCAAGAAATACATGTCTAGCCAAGGTTTATCTGAGAACAACTGGTCTTTGCCCAAGCTTTTCTACATGGCACTTAGTAATTAAAAGTACCAGACTGGTGGAACTAAACTTCTTGGATGTTTAACAAACATACTTTGAGGCCTGTACTAATTTGGTCAGAGGGATATCAAGGACTGTTTTTGCTCCTTGCCCTTCTAGGTTGACTAGTTCCAGGGGACTATGAGCATCTCTCAAAATGTCCTATAACTGTGGTGAGTCACCTGTCCACTTGATCAAGGAGGCTGTGGAGACCCCACAAGATGGACTTGAACCAGTATTCAGTCTACAAAGAGGAGGGTCAACACAGAGGAAACATTTCCTCCATGCTTCCAAGCGAAGCTGGTCATGGTCAAGTAGGACCTTTGACTTACCTTCACATAGGCAGAACTGGTAAAAGAAAGGATCCAGGGGCTCCTCCCAAGCCCACATGACCCCTGAGGAACAGATCCTCAAACGGCCTTAAGAGTAAAAATAAATTGGTTTATCTGGGCCAACTGTATGGCCTTAAACACCCAAAAAGGAAAGTATAACAGAAGATTAAAGGGGCCAATATAAATTTTTAAGTCCATATGCATAGCTAAAGGCTACATAACAAGAAACAATGCAAGATAGGTGATACCTTCTTTTGAGTTTTTGGCCAGGGTGGCCCAAGAGACTCCCAGATAGGACCCCAATCTTCTCTAAAGGAATATTGACAACTGATTGCTGCTAGTTGAGGAACAGCTGACCTTCCTAAAACAAAGATCTCTAGATAGGCTGACTAGATTCCCTGGATGGACAAGTAGTGGGGAATGGCTGGGTGTGCCGACAACACAGCAGACAGTAGCAGGGTTTATAGAGTATAAGGGCTCTAGTGAGGGGGGGGACTGTGGGAGGGTGCCATCTGGGAAGTGGGTATATAGATAAATAAGATTGTTTGGGATGTTCTGTGTGATATACAGACAAAAAAGCCAACAAATTAAAAAATTAGTTATATTTGGGGAGGAAGCATAAAAATTTATGTCATGTTAAGTAGTAGAAGTGATAAACATTACCACTGAAATCTACCCAATGACTTTATATCCATACACAGGTGCCAACCAACCATGACTAGTGCAACCAAGCATGACTAGTAATAATCAGATACTTACAGATTAGAGAGGCATGCGCCAACATCTAAGTGTTATTAGCAACAGTATATTTTAGAAACAGTATATTTTAGAATGAAATGGAGATCTTTTTTAAAGGTTAAAAACTCATTCAATTTTATGTCTTACAGGGTTTATACTGAGTTCAATATTGTATACCTGTATTAATTCAACTGTGAACCTAAAAATTTTATAGCCACTTTTGAAAGAGATGTATCTTTTCTCTGGAAATTGTTATTGAGTATGTTAAAGCTGTAATGAAATGCTTCTTCTAAAAAGTTTTTAAAAATCTTTTTGATATAAAAAAAATTAGTTCAGGCAAGTTTTTTTTAAATCTTAAAATATGGAAATTTACCTTCCCAGACATTTCATTATATATTCAACTATTTTACTTCAAATTGCAAAATTGGCACAATGGTAATCAAATGTAAGGTAAACAATGCATTCACATGGGGACTGCTTTTCAGCCATCACACCATGAGAGAAAAGACATACTTCACTGACATTTTCTGGTTTCTACAGGGAAATTCAAGCAGTCTTTATCAGCTGCTGTTTACTAGGGCTTCCATAACAAAATCCCACTCATTGAGTACCTTAATAAAAGAAAATTATTTTTACATAGTTCTGGAGGTGAGAAGGCCATGGTCAAGGCGTTGGCAGACTTGGTCTCACTGATGTCTCTCAGTTCATCTGTAGATAGCTGTCTTCCCTCTGTGTCCTCTCGTGGCCTTTGCTCTGTGTACACATCCCTGGTTTCTTTCTTAAAAAGACACTATTTATTTTGTATCAGGACCCACCCATATGATCTCATGTGGCCTTAATTGCCTCTTGAAGAGCGCTATTTCCAAAGTCACATTTTGGAGCACTAGGAGTTGGGGTTTCCAGGTATACATTGGGCATTCACAATTCAAAATTTAGCCTATAACATAGGTCTTTTTTTGATTCCTTTTCCTAAGATAGCTATATTTTTTATTTATGTATTTTAATTGTATGTGTATGAGTGTTTTGACTACATGAACAATGCCCATGGAGGTCAGAAGAGGGCATCAGATCCCCTGCAACTGGAATTATGGGCAGTTGTTAGTCACCAAGTGAATGCTGGAAAAATGAACCCAGGTCCTCTGGGAGAGTAGTCAGTGCTCTTAACCACTGAGCTATCTCTCCTGCCAAAAACATAGTAATAGAAGCTGACTTCTTAATTCTCTACATTTAGTATAAATTATCTACTAGTTATTTTGAACATAAAGAAGAATTCATGTGATTAACCAAACATGCTTACAAAGATACAAATGCAACACAATAATACGTGTGTTCCAGTGAACTCCAGGATCAAAGAAAAAAAAGGAGCTGTGGACAGTCAAAGCTACCAAAACATGCCAAATGCCCAGCACCAGATAAATGGATAAAGAAAATGTGGTACATATACACAATGGAGTTTTAGTTAGTATAAATATGCACCTATTATGTCATTCAGTTGAAGGATGATGAATAGAACTGCAGATCCTCGTATTAAGTGAAAGAAGGCAGACTCAGAAAGCCAAATTCCCTGGTTTTTCTTATATGCAGAATCTAGATTTTTTAAAATTTTTAATTAATTAATTATTTTGAGACATTCACATATCCCAGGCTGTCCTATAACTCTCTGTGTAGCCAAGATTGAACATGAACTTCTGATCCTCCTGGTTCTAACTCCTGAGTACTAGGATTTCGGGTGTGTACCACCACAGCCAGTCTATGCTGTGCTGGGAATCAAAGGCAGGGCTTCAGATGTCCCTATCACCTTAGCTACATCCCCATGTCCAGGTTTATAGCTACATGACCCAAAGGAGAGCTATGCACAGGAGGACCACTGGGGAAGAGTACAAGAGAGGGCAGTTGAAGGTGAGTATGAAGAAAGTAGTGATAAATATGTATGAAAGTGTCAGAAGGATCCCATTATTGCCTATGATAACTCTAAAACAATTTAAAAAGCAGTCAAGAGCTGGCCAGATGGCTCAACAGGTAAAGGCATTTGGCACAGGCCTGATAATGTGAGTTCCATCCCTGGAAAGAGAACTAACTCCACAAAGTTGTTCTCTGACCTCCACATGCACTGTAGCATGCAAAAACAGCACCCCCAGCACACACACCATACACAATAATAACAAATGGCTAAACATTTTTTTTCCTTTTTACAAATTTTATTTATTAGTATTATTGTGTGTGTATGATGTATGACTATGAGCATGTACTTGCCATGCCATGCCTATGGAGGTCAAAGGGCAACTTTTGGGAGTTGGTTGTCTCCTTCCACCTTTACGTGTGATCTGGGGATTGAACTCAGGTTGTGAGGCTTCTGTGGCAAGTGCTTTTACTCACTGAGCCATCTTGCCATCCCTAAATTTTTTTTAATTTTTAATAACTACATAATTAGAAGAAGAATTTCATTACAGTTTTAACATATTCAGTAACACACTCCAGAGCAAGAGTACATCTCTTTCACAAGCGGCTGTAAGTTTCTATGTTCACAGTTGAATTAATACAGCTGTACAATATTGAACTCGGTATAAGCCCTATAAGACATAAAATTAACCTTTAAAGAAGATCTCCATTTCATTTTAGAATATATTGTTCCTTGCTTTTTAATGCTACTAACACATGTTTGCACATGTGTCTTTAATCTCTATGTATCTGATTATAACTAGTCACAGTCGATTATACTCGGCTACTTAGTACCTGAGTATGGATGTAAAATCATCAGGTAGATTTCAATGATAATGTTTTTCACCTCTACTAATTAACATGAAGCAAATTTTTATGCTTTTTTTCAAATACAACT
>NW_008360326.1:1264239-1288432 GCF_000622305.1 Nannospalax galili
AGGGTTGGGTGTGTAGTGTGTGATACACACACACACACACACACACACACACACACAATCAACAAATTTTAAAAAATATATTATATTTGAGGAGGAAGCATGGAAATGTATGTTGTGTTAATTAGTAGAGCTTATAAACATTACCATTGAAATCTACCCAATGACTAAACATTTAAAAGAATAAGTTTTAAGAAGCAGTAAACAAGGCCTTGATAAAAGAAAAGTTCTGATTGTTCTAAATTGAATTACGAAGGTTGAAAGATAGAATTAGGAAGATATAGGGAAGTTAACCCATTAATAGCTACTGGCAAAATCAACAAAAGACTGTTTAATATTCCCAAATGTATGTCAAAACCTTGATTTAAAACTTCCGGCCAGCCATGATGGCACCTACCTGTAATCCCAGCATTCGCAATGCTGAGATGGGAGGAACAAGAATCTGAAGCCAGACTGAGTTACCTGTCAAGACCCTGACTCTCCCCTGAAGCCTCTGGAAGACTCTGCTCCTCCAGATCTTCGTTATAAAAATGCCCTTGCTCTTCGTGTCTGGTGAATATATTTCACTGCTATCTAGCCTGATAGCCACAGAACTTGTCCCAGAACCTGATCTCTTCCTTGCAAACATATGTAAGGGTTTGATAAATCTTTTTATTTCAGAGAGACCTCTTCCACTTCAAGAGTTTGGGTTTAACAGCCTTCACAGAAAAAAAAAAAAAAAAAAGTCTATTTGTTCTATCTTGGGGCTAAATCATAAGACACAGGAATCCTGGTTCCGAGAAAGGAATTCCAGCTACCACAGATGATGGTGGCTTCCAGTCTAGTGTGGAATGGGACAGGAGCTGGAGCTGAAGAGTAATCTCTGGCCTATCAGAACAGATGGTTGAACACCCTGATCAAGATAAGCCACCATAGTTCAGTGGGGCTGGCTAGAGAAAGGCATTAGCAAATACTTGCAAGTCCAGACAGCCCTGACTAGAACCAGTAGGCTTAGGAAGACTGGCAAGGCAAGGAGCAGGCAGGACCCCAATCCCACCTGAGGACGACAGTGATAAACGGTGGGTGGTTGGAAAAGGGGTTCAAGTTAGAAACCAAAACTAAAAACATTTTTAGAAATCTTTGCCCATACTGGCCATTATCCAAAGAGACACTACACAACAGCCGAAGTCTGTCAATCAAGTACCACAGAAAAGGTGGGTAAATGGCGATAATTTGGTTTTGTTTTAAATTCTTTTAACAGCTAGAGAAAGTAAAGCGACTACCAAAATGAAAAGGATACTTTAAAATCTTAAACATGCTACTGGGACCCAGACACAAAACATGACAATTACCTTTGAAAAATTCCTACTCAATATATTACTAGAATTGGCATTTCATGCTGTGTTATGGTATTCATAAAATTACTATCAACAAAAAATCCATTTGAACTATAATTTATGGTTCAATGGGAACTTTTGGAAAGTAGACATTGGAATTATTAGCAGCACCCCCAAGACAAAAAAACATACACAGTATTCCAAGCACACAATAACCTCCATACACTCCCCTCAGCTTCCTACTCTATAATGATACCCTGAATATCAACACCAAAATTGCTCTACCCCCTCAAAACCCATTCTCTATAACTGTACCCCCATAGCTGACGACTACCCTTCATCATCATAGTTGATTGGCATCCTTCCTCTTACCTCACTTCCGCTATAGCCTGTTCAGTTTTCACATCTCACGTCTACCACTCTTGCCAAAATCCCTTGACTCTTCTTTAATCACAGCTTCCTGGCAAAATCCCAGTCTGGGATGAATGAAGCCATCTGCCTTTACGAGGACTATTGAGCTGCTGTAGGTAAATTGCACATCTCCATGGTCTCTATACATTCACTATCGTCAACTTCAGATGGGTCAGAGCACAGTCATGTGGGACATGAGCCAGAACCAGAAACATGGCTTAACCTGATGCCTGCAGCAGTCTGAGGAGTTCTTTTCAAAACTTCTACTCATTAGAAGCCAGAGTACCTATCATCACTAGAGAAAAGAATTTTAGAGTGAGTCAGGATGGTACAGAATTGGAGGGTTCTTTTTTTAAGATGTGCAGGTGATTGTGGAGTCCAGAAGGGGGCCTTGGATCCCCTGGAGCTGGACATACAGGCAGTTGTGAACCATCTGTGTGAACTAAACTTGGGTCCTTTGGAGGAACAGCAAGCATGCTTAACCACTGAGCCACCTCTCCAGCCCAGACTTGGAATTTATTAAGAAGAGATTTCAGGGACTGGAGAGATGGCTCAGTGGTTAAGAACACTGGTTGTTCTTGCAGAAAACCTGGGTTGGAATCCCAGCACCCACATGGCAGCTAACAACTGTCCGTAATTCCAGCCCCAGGGGATCTGACAGCCTCTTCTGACCTCTGAGGGCATTGCACGACATGGGTGCACTTACCTACATCTAGGCAATACACATATACACATAAAATAAATTTTTTTAAAGTTTAAAAAAATAAAAATAAAAAAGAAGAGATTTCAAAGTGTATTTAAGCCTGGATTAATTGAAAGAAAGATGATTAGGGAAAGGATAGCACATACCCACTGTGGGTGTGGGCATCTCAAGAAAGTTGCATTTAAGTACTACAATATAGGAATAATTTAGGTAGTTTCTGAAGTGACATTTCAAATGGTTGCTAAAGAACTTAAATTAGATCATAGGACAGTTCCTGAAGTGCATCAGACAGAATTACAGCTGATGAGGTAAAAAACATAGGTCACAAAAATTACACAGGAGAATTAAAATGTTTTACTATATATGAAGTTTATAGTCCCAGAAAATTGCAGGTTTACATCTGAGAAAGGAGAAAGGTCATACTGAAGGTCACATCTGCTAAGGACTTAAATTACTATTATAACATTCTTATTTGAAACATTTTTGTATTAACAGAATGTTGTTTCTTTGTAGCAAATTTTTAAAACTGTGCTGAATTTTTGACTCTCAGTTGGGAAGAGCCTTGGACCAGACTCCTGAGTAAGGTGCTTCTTTCACTGCCTGTGTTCCCTTGATTTTCCTTATCTTTTTACCCTGCTTCACTCATCCCCTTATAATGTCTCTTCCATCATATCATTGAGAGAAAAAACATCTAAATACACCCTTTAAAGTTACCAGCTTTTAGGTGACTTAAAAATGGCTGAATTTGGGGCTGGGGAGATGACTCAGCAGTTAAGAGCACTTGCTGTTCTTGCAGAAGACCAGAGTTGGGTTCCCAGCACCCACATGGTGACTAACAATGGTCCATAACTCCTGTTCCAGGGTATCTGATGCCCTCTTCTGGTTTCCAAAGACATTGCACACATGGTGTGCTTAATACATACAAGTAAAAGACTCACTTAAACACATAAAAATAAATAGCAGTACTTGGAGGTGCATGCCTTTAAACCCTGCAGAGGCAGGTGGAGTTCCAGGCCAGCTGGGGCTATGAGGAAACCCTGTCTCTAAATAAATTTTAAAAAAGATAGATGATAGATAAATGATAGATAGATAGATAGATAGATAGATAGATGATAGATGATATATAGATAGATGATAGATGATAGATAGATGATAGGTAGGTGATGATTAGATAGATAGATAGATAGATAGATAGATAGATAGATAGATAGATAGATAGATAGATAGATGTTTTAAATGGCTGAATTTGGATGTTATACAACTAGGCAATACATTATTAGTTTCCCACTAACTTTACTGCAGATAACATCTCTATCCTGTAGGTTATGATAACAGTTACCCAGGTTACTGTTTAGGGGCATAAAGGCCACTTTTGCTGAAAATTCTGACTCTTCAGTTGGGCCTGCAGCTGTCTAGTGGGTGCTGGAAGAACATGAGAGGGCTTGGCTCCTCTTTCTTCATGTGGGGTCTGTCACTTTTGTAGCTTTGGCCTTTGGGGAAAATTCCACTCAGCTCTGTGTGTAGACTTGCTGGTTATTTGAGAAGTGTTTTGTCTAGAGCTATAATACTGGGCTAACTTGACCTAGACCCACCTCCTTTCTCTCTTCCCACCGTCATGACCAGAAACACAATGAAAGGAGGGAAAAGAAATAGCATGTGAGTTCTAGAAAGATCTTTGCCTGTTTCCAGACCACTCATGAAGATTCCTCCTCTATATTAGCCCATCTCTCTCCTTCATTGTTTATAGTCTATATCTGGAGCCTCCTAAGCTCCTGGAGCTGAAGAGCTGATGTATGGGCAAAATACATTTAATTTAATGTACTATTTAATTTTGCCTGCATGTAGGTAAGTGTAATCGCTCATTCAATTCCCTAGGTCAGAAGAGGTTGTCAGATCCCCTGGAATCGGAATTACAGATAGTTGTTAGCTACCGTGTGTGCTGAAAACTGAACCCAGATCTTCAGCAAGAGCAGCCAGTGCTCCCACTCATTGAGCCATCTCTCCAGTCCCTGAATAAATCTTTTTTTTTTTTTTTTTGACACAGGGTCTCATGTAGCCCAGGGTGGCTTCAAACTAACTATATAGCCAAGGATGACCTTGAATTCCTGATCTTCTTGCCTCTAAGTATTGAGAATACAGGTGAATGCTATCACACCTGGGTCTCTGAATAAATCCTTTATTCCCAACACTCTTGTCTCTGACACTGGGGCTTTTGGGGGTGGGGGAGAGTAAACTGGAACCTAGGCTTAGTAATTCCCACATTCCCTTAGTAGCCTCCTTTGCCATAAAAGTTACAGTCTCTTCATTTCCTGAGGCCCCTCTTTTCTGCATCTTATCAACAAGCAAATGTGATCCTTAGTTTTGTTTGGTTATGTGATGAGTAACCTCAGGACTTACTATGCTGTGTCCTTACTCTCCTTTTCAGAAGAGTGCTTCTCAACTAGGTTAAATTTTATTAAGGTCCCTCCCTTGCCCCCAGGAGACTTTTTGCAAAGTCTACAGACATTCCTGTTTACCGAGAATGGAAAAGAAGGTGCTACTGACATTTGTGAACAGAAGCCCTGGACGCCACTGAGTACCCTACACACAACATGATCCATGGTGACAAGGAACTACTCTTTCCAAAGTGTCAGCCACTGAGGAGGCAACAAGTAGTGCTTTAGGACAGAGCTCTTTACAACAATTACCTGGGGGCTGGAGAGATGGTTCAGTGGTTAAGAACACTGGTTGTTCTTACAGAAGACCCGGGTTCATATCCCAGCACTCATATGGCAGCTAACAACTGTCCAGAACTCCAGTCTTACAGTCTCTTCTGACCTCCGTGGGCATTGCACGACATGAGTGCACTTACCTACATGCAGGCAATACACTCATACACATAAAATTAAAAAAAAATAAATTTAAAACAATTACCTATAATCTTCATCTCTAAATCTTTCTCTTGTTCTGTTTTGAATTCATTCCAGCTAGGTTTTAGTCCCTACCCAAACTTTTCTTTTTTTCTTTTTAAATAGGGTATGGGATGTTGGGGCTGTACCTAGGGCTTTGGGCACACTGAGCAATCATTCTACAATTGAGCTACATCCCTAGTCCCCCAATTTGACCTTGAAAGGGTAATCAATCCAAGAATTAAAGGCTACTCTCAATACTCCACATATTTGATCTATTAGCACACATGCTAATAGATCTAATGTCCCAAACTGATCTCTCTTCTTCCTCACTGGTCCATGACATTTGTATCTTTCCCAGTTTGGGCAAATGTTAACTCTCTTCTTCCAGTTTACCAGTCACCAGGCTTCCTTTCTTCCTCACCCTTCACATTCAAGTTGTCAGCAACTCGAGGTGGCTATCAGTTCAATATACTTCTGGAATCTAGCAACTTCCTCCAGTGTCCACTGTAGAAGCTCTGAACAGTGCCATTATCCTGCCCTGGTGCCTAGGAACTAGGCTCCTTGCAATCCTCTCCGGGGATCTATCTGCTTCTTCTACCTGCATTCTCCAAAGCTGTCTTCTCATTTAATGGGATCAAAAGCTGAAGTCTTTACAATGGCCTGCAGTACCCTATTCCATCCGGCTGCCCCATCACTTTCTCTGTGTTACAACCACATTTCACTTTCTGTTGTTCCAGAGACACTACCACACAACCCCTTTGCAGGGTCTTTGCATTTGTTGTTTTCTTTGCCTGGAACATTTTCCTCCAAGTTCCCTGTGGCTTTCGATCCCCACTTAACCTTCAGTTCTTTACTCAAAAGTACTTTGTCAGTGAAAAGATTATCTGGCAAGCCTATCACAGCTTTTTGAACTGGCCATGATGGTGCATGCCTGTTAAAAACTGTGGTTCCGTTCTGGCCTGTTCCTGCTCTTTCCTTCATTTCTTCCACAGGGTTAAAGATCTGTTCACTGAACTCTGTAAGTTTTATTCATTTCTTTTATTGGTTGAGTGTTTCCTTCTCTGAGACGGCTGACCTGTGAGGGCAGGAATTTCCCTTGACATTGCCCTCAGCCACTGCTACAGAGTAGACCCTCAACAGTTTTTGTTTGGTTTATTATTATTATTTAGTTGCTTTCTTTTTACTTGTTCTTGTTTTGTTTGGGGGTTTTTTGTTTTTTTTTCTTATTTATCTATTTTTAGAGAAGCTTTTACTGTGTTGCCAAGGCTGGTCTAAGGCTCACAGTCTTCCTCCCTTCCTCCCAAATGCTGGGATTATCAGCATGTGCTCCAATACCTAACATTACACAGACACACAGACACACAGACACACACAAAATGAATGAACAGCATCCTTGATAAATATTCTCATAACTAGTCATGGTGGTGCACGCCTTTAATCCTAGCACTCAGGAGGTAGAGCCAGGCATATCTTTGTGAGCTCAAGGCCACACGGGTCTACGTAGCAAGTTCCAGGCCAGCTGGAGCTACAAAATGCTTGTCAGATAATCACTTGCTTTAGTATCAATTTTATCACTTTATCAGCCACTGTATTAATGATGTGAACTCTACTGGTTACATCCACATATACTCCTAGAACATTAAACACTTGCTTCAACAAATTTCCTGTCTTTGGCATTCTTTCTTGTTCGTTCTGTTTGCTAAACCTAATGAAACAGGCTTATCTTCTTCTAGGCTCATCAACTTCTAGGCCTTCAATATCATTAACTTTCCAAATCTGTTTATCCTTAGCCTCTCTTCCATTGCTAATTTGCATTCATAATTTCAACAATCTCCCATATGATTTTTTAACTGTGTCTATCAGTTATCTGTACTTCAAAATCAACATTTAGAAAACCAAATGTATTTGCACAACTTCTCACACTGATCTTGTAAAAAATATGCATATGCCCAAACTGTCCTTTCTCATTTGCATAGGTACATAATAATGTATATATATATTTTAACCTCAGCATATACTCATATGAAAAGGTAGAAATAATGGTTTTCTCGTGTCCCATAGAGTCCCATGTCTTATTGATTCTTACGTCCGGTGTTGTCAGAAATATAGATTCTTTCTTATTTATTTATTTTAGTGGTATTGTGGATTGGACCCAGGACTTTGTACATCCTAGGAAGAAGGACTCTACCACATAACCACATGCCCAGTCCTCACACAGATTGCTTCTTTCCCATGATCTCACATCTTATTTTCAAAGTTTGTGTGATCATAAGGTAAAATATCAATGCTGCATTAGAGGAATAAGAAATTGTTTATTCTCAGCTACACATGAGAGATAGTGACTTAGGAACCCAGATTCAAGACATCTTGAATAGCCTGCTCCAAATAGAAAGAGGTTATATAGCCAAAGACAGAGATATATCAATGCATTCAGCAAATACATCCTTGTGGGTACCAGGTAGGTGGCCACAGTAAAGAAAGAGGGTTTCAGATATTACCTTGTAACATTCTTAGCTCTAGGATTAGTGAAAGCTAATCTTTGAGATGACATTCTAAGAGATTTACCTACCAGCCACAGAAGTTTAGGTCAGGTGCAAAGATTAAAAGCAAATGCCTATTTTTGTGAAGGGCTAAGATAGCCCCAAATAATTTTGACTCTAGACATGCAACATTCTATCTCTCCATATCTGATGCTTGCAGGATCTTTAATAAGAATGCAGCTTCTACAAAGAACTTCAGGTTTACCACAGGCTAGTGCAAACCCCTCCCAACAGGTTTCTCTGCTTCCAGTCATTCTAATTCAGTCTTTATATTATTGCTGGCGTTGTGTTTCCAAACAGCTCCCCAGACTTCTAGGAAAATGCTCAAATTTCTTCAGGTCTTGATAGATTAACCTTCTCAACTATGGGAGAAAGGGATTTTGTAGGAAATACTTAATATTTTAATCCAATAATTTAACCTCCAGAGAATTGCATCTTGTGACAGACTGTTCCTATTTCGGTGCGCAAACCCTTGGAACAAGTCAGCCCACTGTGTATCAGTGTTATTAGTCCTTAGAGACTAAGAGGAGAGCCTAGATTCAGAAGTACAATGGAGACTTACCTGAAAAAGTAGTAAGTTCTCACAAGGAACAAACAGCATGAAACCAAAACAAATTGTAGTACATTCAATGACTGAAAGAACACAGATGCCACTTTTGAGGTATAGTAATCTGACTTTAGGGTCTCCAAGCTTCCTTTGGGTGGGGTATGAAATAAGAGTGTAGAAAATGTAATCATTATGGTGTCTCTGTGTTTTTAATTTCGTGTCTGTCTGGAATAGCAACACCAGTGATTAGCCCCTCACAGGGGATGGCTCTCCCACTTCTAGGATGCTAGCTTGTTTGCAATCTGCAATCAACATCTTTAAGGACATATTCTGAAGGTCAGAAAGATATCCAAGTAGTTGACTACACCCAGAGAGTGAACCAAGAAGCAGTTACACTTGTATATTATCTTACTGATCACTTTACAATTTGTTTGTTCAATAGGTTACTTAATTTGTTTCATGCAAGATGGTGAGGACTACAGAACAGATTATGCCAGTATTACACGTGAGGCAAGAAAGGTCCCCCAAAAGAAACGGCTTGCCCAGAATGATAAAACTACTTAATTTTAAAAAATTCATTTTTTTCTTCCTGCTACTGACATGAAGCACCTGTCAAGCCTGTATTCTAAAACTATGAATTATATGAATTAGAACTAGTCATAGTATCTTTAAAATATTTTATTATTTTTATGTGTATGAATGTATTGCCTGCGTGTAGGTAAATGCACCTGTGTAGTGCAGTGCTCTTGGAGGACAGAAGAGGCTGTTGGATCCCCTGGAACTGGAGTTACAGACAGTTGCTACCTGCCATGTGGGCGCTGGGATTCAAACCCAGATCTTCTGCAAGAACAACCAGTGCTCTTAACTGCTGCACCATCTCAGCGGTTAAATAAAAGGAATCTTTATCTTTTAATAAAAGGAATTGTGTCTTGCTCTGTTATCAGGGGCCCTCTGTAATTCAGCTTAATGCCTCATTTTTTTTTTAAACTAGCATTTTCTAATTGCACCCAGGAATGTGTCTAGACTTCCATTCCATCTTGAGCACCTGAGCTGATGATAGTGATAGTTGTGTCTTTATGGCACTGTATTTCTACCACTTGGGTCAAAAAGGTTCAACAAACATTTATCAAACTTAATATATATATAATTTGCAATAAGAAAAAATGTCTAATCTCTAAGCATGATTTCCTCTCAACATACTTCATCATTGCTTTACTCCTGCCTCTATTTTCTAGTTCCTGTAGACACCTAGTGTAAAGGGCTACGAAATTTGCTTTACTACTAACCTTGTCTCTTCAAAGCTGGCAGACATTCTGCAGACACTCTGATGCCCCAATGTACTTTTCTTAGAAATGTGAGAAATATTGAGAGCAAGGAGTTAACATTTCCAGAGGCCAAAACAATAAAACTCTCCATCCTGGTCAACAGATATTTGGGTGAGTAAATAAGAGACTGGAAATGTTAGGGAAAAAGTAGAAATAAATAATTTGCAAGTAACCAGAAGTAGACTTCTTTGGATAGACAGAATCTAGACTAATAATAAAAAGTTACTATACTCATTTATAATAGAATTCTAAGAAAGAACATTAAAATTGGGTTGTGTAGACAGGAAGATGGTGTGTCCAACTTTGTGCTTGCTGTTTCTAATTAAGTAAAATCTGGGCATAGGGGTGCCTGCCTTTAAACTCAGCACTCAGGAAACAGAGGCAGGCAGATCTCTGAGATTGAGACTAACATAGTCTACATAGTAAATTCCAGGCCAGCTGTGGCTAAAGGGAGACCATGTCTCAAAAGAAAAAAAAAAAAAAAAAGACAAAAAAAAACACTGCAAAATACAAATTCTTGTCAGAGGCCCAGGAAACGTTTTCCAAAATAGATATCACATTGGGACACAAAACAAATTGAAATAAGAAAAATGTGAAAATATCTTTTTTACTATCTGACCATATTGGAGTAAAGCTAGATATCATTAGTGGAAAAAAATACAGAAAGTAGACATACATACATCATATATATCTATATTAGGTTAAGTCTTGTCCCAGCCTTTAATTATTATCATTCTTTTATTTGGGCTTCAGGAAAAATGGTATTTACAGATTTGTTACAAGTTACCATCTTGAAGCACATTCCAGAAAACCTTATAATGTGACACTGAAATCTCAAATTATTTGTCCATTTCACTTTTTTTGGCTCTCGTGTCTGGACTGCGGAGTCAAGGACTTAATCTGTAGGTCTGGATCTTACTATTAAAATGGGACACAGTAACAGGGCAGCCAAAAATCCTTGGCCCCTCTGCCCTCTGAGGACTGCTCCTGTCCATGCTCTCCCATTCGCGCTCAAGCCTCTCCAGTCTGGCCTCCCGGGGCCTCGGTAGAGCCGCCGCCCGGTGATGCGAAGATAGGGTGAACGCCCACATCCGGGGCCAACAAGCCCCAGGGCCTTCGCTTTCCGTTCCCTGCGGGGCGCACCAGCCGCACGCCCACCCCACCCGCCTTCCGCCCCGGGCTCCGAGTTAGTGTAGCCGGGGCGTGACCCACGGTCACGTGGCTCGCCCGCCACGCCACGCCCACCCGCTTCCTGAACCGCGGGTCCTTGCAGCCTGTCTCGGTGTGCACGTGGCCTGCGTTCCTCCCCCGCCGCGCCCCGAACCCGCGCTGCAGCCATGGCCCCCGGCCAGCTCGGTGAGGCCCGTGCGCCCGACCCCTCGCCCCGGTCCCGCTGCCCGGCCCGGTGCGCAGGCAAGGCCCCGGACTGGGCCTTCCGACCGTGGGCGTCCGTGCGGCCTTGAGGCCCCCGGCGTCTCCTCCCCAGACGGGAGAAGTAGGGCCGCGGCCTGCAAGTAACGAGAAATGCCTTCTATTTCAGCCCTGTTCAGTGTGTCTGACAAAACTGGCCTCGTGGAATTTGCCAGAAGCCTCGCATCTCTTGGTCTGAGTCTAGTCGCTTCCGGAGGCACTGCAAAAGCTCTCCGGGACGCTGGCCTGGCAGTCAGGTAAGGCACCAGGTAGCTTTTAAGGTAAGTCGAGGCAGGAAGGAATGAATGGGTAATCCAGACACTAGGAGAAAACATACCTTCTGCTCCGCATAACACTGGGAGGCCGATAATACCCTCACTCTGGAGGAGGAAAGTGAGACTCAAAGATGCAGTAACTGCACAGTCGTAAATAAAGTAAGGGGTAGAGGTAGGGCTGGAGCCCAGGGAGTCCTGACTTAGAACCTAGTTCTCCGCCACTTTTTTAATTAACAAATTAACTTACACTGGCCATTTGTTATGCCCAACAAAACCAAAATTCTTATAGTTTACATTGGCCTTCTGGTTATTTGATGAAGCTGTCATGAAGATTCACATCTGCCTGAGTGTCCCCTAACCATTTACACAGGATCATTTGAGGAGGAAATCCTGAACTACTGGAAGCTAGAAAAGGAAAAGACCACAGGACAGCTGTAATAAGCCATAGAGTTCAGAGGGAGGATGGGCCCACCGCTGAGATATATTTCAAAATAAAAATAGTAAGACCCGCCTGCCTGTGTTGCTATGTGGAAGTGGACTTCTTGCCCTCCAGATGATCCTTGCAGGGATAGATTTTCCACTTACTAACTCCTGTCTGTGAGCAGTGTGTAGCTCTGATTTGACAAGTTCATGTGACAAGAATACCTTTACTTAACGTTTTATTCTTTTTGTGTCTTGTCTCATGGGCTCTTGTGAGGGGCAAAGTCAGAACTGGCTTTCAGTTGGGCCAGGTTGAGGTCTGTTGTTGTTATTGACCTTAAAGTTAAGGAAATTTCGTCTTTAACACCCCCCTCCAAAAAAAAAAAAAAAAAAAAAAACCCCACCATATTATGGAAACATTTCAGACTAATCAAAATTATGAAGTACATTGCGTTCTTATATTGAATATCAAGCAGTTTGTCAGTCTTATTTCTCTGTCACCCTGCAGCCCTTGCTTCCCCCATAATGGCAGTTCCTTTCTGTTTTGGGAGGACCTGTAGATTGAACCTAGTGCCTCACCCAGTGTTTCACCGGGCTGTATCCCCAGCTTTCTTTTTAATCAGTTACTTTATAGAAATGTTTTAAAATTAGAACCAAACCGTCTTCAAACTTGTGATCCTCCCACCTCAGCCTCCTTGATGGAGTGGGGATTACAGGTACACACCACCACGCCCAGCTTTGAATAGCTTTTAAAAATGTTTCCCTCCTATTAAAAAGAGTCTTCAGCCTAAATTGTGTATGTAGAGCCCAGCTCAATGAATGGAGTTCATGGATTGGAATGTAGACAAATCGGAGGTGTGTTCTGTTATTAATTCCTGGAATCATTTCAGCAGCAATTTTCAATTATTCCTATTGGATAGATAAGGAAACTGAGGCTCAGAAAAGTAACTTGTCCAGAATCTTACAGTGATTAAGAGGTTAAGCTTTCATCCTAGGAAGCTGACCATTGCTTTGTGCAGTCCACTGAGATTGTAGCTAATGAATGTACAACAGTGAGGTGATTGTTTAATGAAGCCTGCAAGCACTGCAAACAAATTCCAAGAGTAACAAGCTTTAAACATTTTTCATTACATTTTTATTTATCATGTGTAGGTGAGAGGACAGCTTGCAGAGCCCGGGATTGAACTGAGATTGTCAGACTTGACAGCAGGTGCCTTTACCAGCTGAGCCAGCTCATCAGCCCATTATTAAGGTTTTGTTTTTGTTTTTGAGACAGGCTCTCCCAGGAGCCCTAGCTGGTGGCCTGGAACTTGCTGTGTAGACCAGGCTGAGCTCCACCTGTCAGTCATGTACCACCATGCCTGGTTGAGTTCTCAGTTTTTGCTGGACTGGCTAACCTATAATCCCCCTGTTTCTGTTCCACCTAGCCATAGGGTTAGAAGCAGGTTGCCCTCCACTTGGCTTTACCGTGGGTGCTCAGCATCTAAACGGAAGTCCTCATGCTTGTATCCAACACTGTACCCACTGAGCCATCTTCCCAGCTCCAGTAGGAATTTTGAATTTGAAACTGCTGCATCTGTTGGTCTGTTGATGATACAGCTGTGTATGGTCTTGGTCCATTCCTTAATAGGAAATAGTCTGCTCAGGAAATTCAGTGTCCTGTTAGAATTTTCTGCTTTAATATGTTAATTGTTTTCTTATAATCAAGACTTAATTGTAGAAAATTTGAAAAATGTGGAAAGCTATAAAGATAGTAAAAATAATTTACCATTTTAAATGTTATAATATTGCAGTATTTTTTTTTATAAATACTTGTTTCATAGCTCACACAGACTCATAATTTTACTTCTTGCTTTTTTTTTTTTTTTCATCTTAATATCATGGGCTTTTTTCCACATTAAAATCTGAATTTTGCCAGAGCATGTTCATGAGTACTACTTTCTGGAGGCCAGCTTTATTATATGGACTAATTTATAACTATTGCCCTTCATGTAGCCTGTTTTCATATTTTGTGACGCTTCTGCAGTTAATTTTCCTATGTAAGAGGGTTTTTGGGGTTCTTTCTGTTTTATTTTTGAAATATATTGCCAATCTTTTTTTTTTTTTTAATGCTTGAAAAGCATTCCTCACATTTTATTTGTGTAGTTAATAAGGTTTTTTAAACTGCTTACACTTTTGAGGTATCGTGCATTTATTTTCACATGGAGTTAGCCAGTTATTCTAATACAGCATTACTTTAACAGTTTTTTGTTTTTGTTTTTGCCAGTTGGGCACAAAAAAAAAAAAATCTCATATACCCACACACAAAAAAAATCTCATATACCCACACATAGACACGCTATTCCAGACGGGCCTAGAAGGCCAGATCCTCCACCCTTAGGCAGGGACTGAGGTTACAGGTAGCACCAGCACACCCAGCAAAGAGCTTCTTCCATTAGTCCTGCCTGGTGCTGGGAATTGACCCCAGGCCCTCACACATCCTGGGCAAATGCTGTAGCATTGAGCCATATTTCCAGCCCTTATAAAATTCTTATTTCTTTGGTTGGTCTCTGAGTTAAAGTGTTTCGTTTTATTTTGTTTGTGCAGGGTCTTGTGCGTGAGAAACAAGCTCTCTACCACTGAGCTACACTTGCAGTCCAAAGACACTTTTTATGTTTTTTGTTACATTCTCTGTAAATGCTTTTTCAGTTCAGTTTATTTACCTTTTTAAGATTTATTTTTATTTTTTTAATTATGTGTATATGGGTGTGTTTGTATGTGTGTATGTGCATGTGTGTACAGGCATCCACAGACTCTAGAAGGTGGTGCCAGTCAGATCTTATGGAGCTACAGTTACTGCATGATGTGGTGCTGAGAACCCAGCTCTGGTTCTCTTCAAGACCGTTTAGTCTTAAATGCTAAGGCATTTCTCTGGCCTTGAATTTATTTCTTAGTAATTATTAGTATGGCTTATAACTCATTGCTCTGAAAATTTCCCTAAAGCCAGTTCTTTAATACTTAATTGATTCTCCTCCAAAACACATCAGTTAGAAAATGTGACTATTTTTTGTAAAATAGAATTTTACTTACGAAGTCTGGCATAGTGAAAATATTTAAAAATATTTTCTTTAACTGAGACTAATGGAGTTGGAGGGAGATGCTTTAGATAATGGAGAATAATCTTTAAAAGCAGAAGTAATATTTTTGTTATTCTGTTTTCAGAGATGTGTCTGAGCTTACGGGGTTTCCTGAAATGTTAGGGGGGCGTGTGAAAACCTTGCATCCTGCAGTCCACGCTGGTAAGTCTTGGATGTCTTCAGTTTAAAACAGTCTGGTTTTCAGGAATATATCAGTTAATGATTTCATAGGAAGAAGAAACAAGTCGTAAGCTCAAAAAGCTTTAAGACGACTTCGCGGGTGGCTCTGGTTTGGCATGTTTGCCCTCAGATTGCACAGTAGATGAGAGTCTGCTGAATGTGCTGCTTGCCTTGTTGCTTGAAAAGTTCAGATTGCTTTCCTCTGCCTGCTGTTTGTTCATCTTGGCCTAATAACTAGGTTAACTAATTTAGATCGTGATCATTTCTACCACATTGAAAATATTCTGATACTGTAAAATCAAAAATATTTGGTAATGCAAAGTGTAGACTTTAAAGGTAGTTAAAAGTGAGGACAAGCTACAGTGCGGCTGCCCTTCAGAGGAATCTGTTTTCAAAATCTTTTTCTTTTGTTCATCTGTCTGACACAGCAAACTATGGAAACAAAAATAGCAGTAAGTGTATTGCTGCCTTGCCAGCTGCAGTAAATTTTGACTGAATAAAGGTTGAAAGGCCAAGGATTATCATATAAGGTATTGGCTTATGGAAATATAAGTTAAAACCTGGCAAAACTTATGTAAAACTTCCTTTTACAGTTGCATAAGAAAAAGGATTTAGGTTTGATTTGGTTTTTGAGACAGAGTCTCACTCTAGCCTAGGCTAGCTTGGAACAGGTAGTCTAGTCTACCTGCCTTAGCCCCTTGAATGCTGGGATCACAGGAATGGGCTACTGTGTTTGGCCGGAAGTTTGTGTGTGTGTGTGTGTGTGCATACTTTTTAAAATATTTTTTTACTTAGTATCTTGCTGTGCATCCCATGTTGGCTTCCAGCTTCTGTCCTCCCACCTTAGCCTCCTGAGTACGTAAGAGTACAGGCCTGTGCCACTGAGTCTGACTAAAGAATTTTTTTTTTAGCAGTTAAACTTTTTATTTTACTTTTTAAATTTTTTATTTACTTTTTTTGTTTCACTTTTCTATAAAAGGCAGATGATGATTGTCGATCTGCCCTAAAGGGGGCAGAGTGGGAAGCTGGGGAAGATGGCAGAATGCTTTTGAAGGCATGAATGGGTGCTGCAGGGTGCCCAGCTCTTCCTCTTCCCTCGGCTGCTCCTAGCTCACGTCAGTGGTATTGAAGACCCACTCTGTGAACTTCTTCAGCTTGTCCAAGGTGTTCTGGGACTCCTCTTGCAGCCTCAGGTTGTCCTCACCCAAGTGCTGAGCTTCTGCCTGCAGATGGGCCTTGTCTTCTTCTTCCTTTATCAAATCTTCAAGAAGCATCGTCAGCATACCTTCCAACTGGACATTAATCTTAACTTTATGCTTCATAATTCTTCAACTGTGTGATGTGTTCTTTAAGAATTTTAAAGGTACTTGGAACATTTGCATGTGGCTATAATCCTAACACTTAGGAGGCTGAGGTGGGAAGATCACTTGAACCTAGTTTAAGACCAGCCTGGGCAGTATAGTGAGATCCTGTCTTAAAAAGAAAAAAGGGGAGCTGGAGAGATGGCTCAGCACTTAAGAACACTGGTTCTAATCCCAGCACCCATATGGCCGCTCACAACTGTTTGTAACTCCAGTTCAGGGGATCTGACAGCCTCTTCTGTCCTTTGAGAGCATTGTACAACACGGTGCACTTACCTACACGCAGGCAATACACGTATACACATAAAACAAAAATAGTAAGTAAAAAATACTAAATAAAGAAAAAGAGTAATAGTTTACCTTGATTGTTGGGACTTTACTGAAAGAACTACCTGAGTCTTTAGCCTTACTGTTTCCTTTAACTTTGTCAAATTAGGAATCTTGGCACGCAGTATTCCAGAAGATAATGCTGACATGGCCAGACTTGATTTCAGCCTTATAAGGTAAAAATTTGAAGCTGAATTTTGATCTCTTTAAGAGTCAAAGATATGAAGTGCTAAACCCAATGCCTTCTCCTTATGACGACAGTGATGATGTGCCCTCTATTGCACCTACCATGTGATGTTTTACATGTATGAGCATCTGAACTTTGCTAAATTTGTCTTTCCAAAATAATAACTTGAACAGAAACAATGTTTGCTTTTTCATGAGCATAGGCTATACATATACACACAAGAGTACTCTTGTGTGTGTGTAAAATTTTCTTTAGTTTCTTTCAAAATCATTCAGTACTTTTCATTATATAAGTCTTAACACTTTTAAATTTATTCAATATTTGATTCTCTTTGGTGCTGCATAAGTGCCATTGTTTTCTTAAATTCTTTGATTGTTCCTTGCTAATGTGTATTAATACAGCTGATATTTTTATATTTATCATATATCCTGAGGCTTTTCTAAATTCATATATTAGGGCTGATAGGTTTTCTTCTAAACCCTTGTATGGATTTTCTGTGTATAAGAAACATTGTGTTACTTCTTTCCAATCCTGATTCCTTTTATTTCCTTTTCTTCATTTCCCTGGCTGGAATATCCAGCAAAATGTCGAATAGAAGTGCAAAGAGTGAATATTCTTAGTCCTGAGTCTTTCCTCAGGAAGTAGGAAGTATGACATTAGGCTTTTCTTACACTTCATCATGTTGAGGTACTTTACAATTCTAAATTTGTTTAGGTGTTTTGTTTTAATCATGGATAGCTATTGAAATTTTTCACTTATTTTTGTGTTTTGAGATGATCGTGTGGCTTTTGTCTTCTATTAATATTACATTGATTAGTTTTAATTTTTTAAAACATTTCTATTTGTTGTATGTGTGTCCGGAGGATTATCTGTGCCATGGTGCTCATGTGGAGGTCAGAGGACAACCTTTGGAAGTCAGTTCACCCTCCACCACATGGGTCCCAGGATCATATTCAATCATCAGGCTTGGTGGCAAGCACCCTTACCTATTGATCCATCTTGCTGACCTATAACAAATTTTGAGATACTAAGCCAACCCCATCTTGGCTTAGTAGGAATTAAAACTTACTTAGCCGTGATGCACTGTATTTCTGTTTTTCTGGGTTTGACTTACAAGTTCCAGTTTCCATTAGAAGCACTAACCTAATAGTTTTCTGGTGGTGTATTTGCCTGGTTTGGGTGTTAAGACACTAGGCCTGATAGAACGAATTGAGAACACCCCTCCTCTTCTGTCTATGAGTGTTCACAAGTTAGACTCAGGACCCTGTCCACTGAGCACATGCTTCAGTCTTAGGATGAATAAAAAGGTTTTAAAGATTTCTTGTAACTGGGTGTGGTGGCAGAGGCCAGCTGGGGATCCAGGGAGACACTGTCTCACAAAACAAAAATAAAATTGTTATTTTAAATTATGTATGTGTCTGTGTTGGCAGTATGTGCACATGAATGCAGATGCCTGTGGATGCCAGAGGTATCAAATCCCTTGGAACTGGAGTTACCAGCAGTTGTAAGCCATTATATGGGTGCTAGGAGCCAAACTTGGGTCCTCTGCAAGAACAGCAAGTGTTTATTCTTTTGACCTTCAGGTTATTACCATTTTTACGACTTCTCTGAAGGCAGACCAAGTATTTTACCTTTAGAATCTTCATTATTTTCATCATTATAAGCCATCTGTTGGAAAAGTAATATAAATTTGAATGTCCTGGGTAATAACATCATAGTTTAAGTTGAAATTTTTCTATAATTTTATCATTTCCATTTCTATTTAAATGTTTTGTTTGTCTTGAGATGGGGTCTAACTGTAACCCAGGCTGACCTCAGAGTCTGGATCCTTTGTATGCCAGGATTATAAGTGTATACCACTACACCCAGTGAAAAAAATGTTTGAAATTGGGGGTTTGTACTAATAGGCGCTAAGATTACCCAAGCAGCAACCTTGCCAGGATGGTTTGGGAATGATGTGACTGCATCCAGGGCACCTGCTGAATTCTGTGCACTGCAAGTATAGAGCTCCAGACTTTCTTACATAACTTGTAAGAATTTCAAAATGTCAGGTTCACAGTTTACACTTTAGTACCTTAGGGGTTTAAGTCACGTTTATAGTACTGACTAAGTAGCTATAAAGCACAGAGGTTGAGATTTTTAATACTGGCTAAACTCCTTGGTTGCAGAGTCGTTGCCTGTAACCTGTATCCTTTTGTGAACACCGTGGCTTCTCCGGATGTAACTGTTGAGGCAGCTGTTGAGCAAATCGACATTGGTAAGTCAGAAAAGCCATTTTGAAGACTGACAAGGACGGAGATTGTTATTATTATTATTTTTATTTTCTGTTTTTGAAGAGATGTGTTTTGTAGGTCTTTGAGACTTATCACACAGCCTGAACTGGCCTTGAACTCCATTTGTACTTCATGCTGTCCTCAAACGTGGGATCCTCCTGCCTCAGTCTCCTAAGTGCAGGAATTTCAGGTGTATGCCACTATATCCAGCTTAGGAAATATTTTATAAGTCGTGTGTGTACGTACTTCATATGTATTATTTTTTTCCTTTTTAAGTCAAGAATGAACATGGAATTATGTGCACAGTGACTTCTATTTGAATGAGAGAGGCTCATCAACTGATAGGAAAATACCAAAAAAAAAGTCTTTTCTCCTTTGAAGGTGGAGTGACCTTGCTGAGAGCTGCAGCCAAAAACCACGCTCGAGTCACAGTTGTGTGCGAACCAGAGGACTACGTGGCCGTGTCCACAGAGATGCAGAGCTCTGACAGCAAGGACACCTCCTTGGAGACCAGGCGTCACTTAGCCTTGAAGGTGGGATGCACTTCTAATGCTAACATAATGTCCATCCACTGCCTGTGTCAGTCCATGCAGTGTTCAGTTCTGATTATATTAGCTGTCCTCAGTCTGCTTAGAGCTGCTAGCTTTTTGTTACTCATGGAGAGATCAGATATTAGCAATATTCTGTCATGTTTTCAAAGGCAAAGGAAATTGTTACACCATTCTTGTTCATTGGTATCTTTGTGTATTTGTTTGTTGGGGAGGGATGCATGGCTGAGGCATGTAGTTAGTTAGATATCTAAAAGCATCTTTGGGAAGTGCTGCTAAGATCTCATAAAACCTAATTTTTTGTAGGCATTTACTCATACTGCACAATATGATGAAGCAATTTCAGATTACTTCAGGAAACAGTACAGTAAAGGAATCTCTCAGATGCCCTTGAGGTATGGAATGAACCCTCATCAGACTCCTGCCCAGCTGTACACGCTGAAGCCCAAACTCCCCATCACAGGTAGAGCCTGAGGAGTGTGTGTGTCTGGGTACTTGGCTGTCTCTGTATTGTATCTGAAGTACACATTCAGAAGATAAAGTAAGTTAGGTAATACCTCATAACCATCCCAAATCAAGATGCTATTTGGACTTGTGGGTACAAATGTCGGGTTGAGCAGCATCGTGCCCTGCCTGACAAACCACAGAGGTCATGTTAGAGACACAGACTGGAAAGTTTCCAGCATAAAAATGATTTCGATGACATGAGAGAGGGTGGAATGGCTTAGATTTCTCAGAAGAGGATGCGGACCAAACCTCCAGGTGCTTCTGATTCATAGGTAAAGCAGTGGACGAACATGCTGAGGAAAACCTGTGAATTTCAGTGGGTTGAGGACAGCTGTTTCCTTGGAATAGAAATGTGAAGTCCAGTAACAGTGAAGGGCCAAAGCGTACTTGCTGTACAAGCCTGGTGACCTTAGTTCAATCCCTGGGACCCATGTAAAAGTGAAAGGAGGGAATTGACCCTACAGAGTTGTTTTGTGACTCTACATATGACCACCACCCCCCCCCACACACACACACACACTAATAAATGAATGACAGAGAATTAGGACTGTGGATTTGTAGAGTTAATAGAAAGGGATTTTTAAATGTTTTACTTCTTGTTGTTCCTCTGAGAGGAGGAAGAGTGGGAAGGGCAGAGCAGAGCTCCAGGCATGGAGTCCTGGAGGCCATGCACTAATGAGGCTCAGCCCTGGCTCAGAGGCAGGACAGCTTCCCTCCCAAAGGTAGGCCCAGAACACAGGCCAGCACTTTTGCTGTTGGGAAGACGCAGTCCTTGTTGGCTTCTCCTTGTCAGCAGCCTGGGGAGAGAAGGACGGAGCCAAGTAGAAGGTTTGAGAATTTCTAATGCTCACTCTTACCCCTTCCATCCAGGGAGCTGACATTCTGTTGCTGCTGTGCTGCTTGTACATTTGTACCTGCTAATACCCCAGTCTCACAGTCACCCTGGAACACTGAATGTACTAATCTCTCTACTATCTCTCTAGTCCCTTTCTTCCTATACAATAGTCTTCAAACACCCAGATGTGTCGGATGAGAGTACCCTACTTCAGACCCTTCATTGGCCTTCCGTCCTCCCTGAAGTGCTTCACCTGGCCCTGCAGTTGCCATGCTCTCTGACCCAGATCTGCTGCCTGGTGCCGCCTCCCCTTAGCTGTTCCTAGTTCAGCCCAGCCTCTACTCCAGGGCCTTTGCACTGACTGATCGTTTTGCAGACTTCCCTTCCTGGGCTGGTTGCTGTCCTTCAGATCTCAGCTCTTTGGCTCAAAGTGGCTGCTCATCCTTGTCAGCTCACCCAGTTTTGGTGTGCACGTTTGTTTTAGTTCCTCCTCCTATTTGGATGACAACTCTTGAAGCAGAAGCCTTGTCTCTGTTCCCAGCACTTAAAATATTGCTCAGCATGTTCTTTAAGTATGTATTGAATGAGTTAAATACTTAGGACCTGGCATTTTACACAAAGTTTTGCTTCTAAAGCTTAATAAAATAGATCTATTCCATCTTATATTACTTCCTTGTAATTTAAAATCTTCTTTTAGATTCTGAGGCAAAAAGTATTTTCAAATACATTCTACTTTCAAAAGAGTTTTCAGGCCAGGCATGGTGGATCTCACCATTAATCCCAGCAACTCAGGAGGCAGAAGCAGGTCGATCTCTCAATTTGCTGCATAGTGAGACCCTGTGTCAAAACAAAGACTTCAGGATTAGGGTGTAGCTTAGTGGTAAAACATTGCTTACCTCTGTGAGACCCTCCGTTCTATTGTCAGCACAGAAACACTGATTTTCATTTGTGCTATGTAAGTCTTAATTCATTGTTCCATGTGTATGTGTATGTGTGTATGAGTGCTACTTCTGAAACTTAAAAGTGTTATTTGTAGTAACAGCAGAGGAGGTCCTGGGCATACAAATAGCAGTTTCTTGCAAGAAGTTCACAGGATTTCTCCCAAACACACTTTTACAACAGAAGAGACATTTTGCCTTTTCGTATAGTTTAAATATTTGGCAGTGATATAATTACAAGGTACATGGCTAGAACAAAATTGAACCAAAGAATAAAGATGAATAGTCTCTATAGTATTTATAGTGATATTTATTTATGTACTTATTTATTTTGAGGCATGGTCTCATTATGTAGTCCTGGCTGGCCTGGAACTTAACTATGTAAAAGACCAGGCTGGCCTCAAACTTGGGGCAGTGGTCTGCCTCTGGAGGCCCGAGTGATGGGCATTTATAGACATGTAGTACCACGCCTGGCTTCAGGGTGTGTGATTGTAAAGCCTGGTTTCTTACTGCTGGAGATAAGATGATTCCTGTTTGTTTCAGCTATTTAATGGATTAAGCAACTTGAAATATTTCACTGTAGTACTGTCTGTATGTCTAACCTGTCATTAGTGACTGTGGAAATTTGATAGTTGAAGGGGAGCTAGTATTCTGTGAAGTGTTTGAAAAGCCCTGCCCCACTCATTGCCATTTGCTAAGTGCTGAGGAAGCCGTGCACATGGATTCTTTTGTATTTTGCTTATTGTATGTTTTGCAAGGTATTTCACTTTTGCAATTTCCTGATTATTAATAAGCCTGGCTTGTTTCTTCTGTGCCTGTCATCTAAGTTGCATGAAGACCATGACTTTTTTTTTTCTTTTTGTTAGAGAACCTTTATAAAAGTCATTTAAGTAATTTTTTGAACAATTTTAGGTTTACAGATAAAATGCACAGAGATTAGAAAATTCCTGTATACCTCCTCACACACTTCAATTCCATGACCTGAGGAATAAGTTACTTTTTAAAAATTTGTTTTTATTGAATTTTTATGTATGTCATACAGAGTATCTTCTCAGACAAAATCATCTTTATAACCCCCATCGCCACTGGCATCCTCCCAACCCCCCCCCCCACTGGAACCCATATACTCTGTCATCCATGTTAAGGTCCACTGTGTCAAGTTAGTGTCCCCAGACATTCCCCAGTGCAGGTCCATACACTGAGGTCTAGTCAGCCTCTCAAGAGTCTCTTGTTTTAGAAAAATCAGCTCTTCTTTACCTACAAGCAATCAGTTGCCAATATTTTTTTCAGATAAGATTGGGGTCTGCTTTTCATTTCTCCCAGTTCTATGCTGGGTTTTTGTCTACATGAGTTTGCATGGGACTTGTGTATGCTGACACCATTGCCATAGAATCATATGAGCACGGTCCCAGGAGCTTGTAGGACTCTTGTTTCCATATGGTCATGCACCTCCTCCCTGGCTCTTACAGTCTTTCCACCCCCTCTTCCACGATGGTCCCTGAGCCATGGGTGAGTGAAATTTAATATGAGTCCTGTCCAAGGACTGGCAATCATCAGACTCTTGATCTCTATTCTTTGGCCATTTGTGACCTTTTGCGTTCCTGGCCCTCCACTGCATGAGGGAGCTTCATTAATGAGAACTGAGACTCATTAGTGTCCACTTCTTTACCCCTGTTCTATGTTCCATGAGCATTAGGTGTAGAGGTTGCATTGTAGATGTGCCACCTAGGCTTGGGTAATTCACAGACAACATCTGTGTGTGACCAGTTGTGGTACTCTGTAATAGTCTCTGGTGCAAAAGAAGCTTCTTTGATGAGTGGTGACTGGGACATTTGTAAATATAAGGATACATATTTTGCATATAGTAAGAAATTACATTAGTCTAGGGATATGACAGTCTTGGGATTTTCTCTAACATCTATGACCTTTCCAGTCATGTGTATTTGGCTATGTTTACAGTACCACACAAGTTTCCTCCCATTGAGTTCACTGGTACATGGGTGTTTTTTGTTTTTTTTGTTTTTTGTCTTTTTGAGACAGGGTCTCCCTGTAGCCCCAGCTGTCCTGGAACTCACTATGTAGACCA
>NW_008360326.1:1288524-1310171 GCF_000622305.1 Nannospalax galili
AGCATCTTAACCTGCAAGTTTTGGGAGGCCATCAAGGGTTGTGGCAATAGCTTGTATAATTTTGGGAGTGTCATAGACCACCCTGGCCAACAACTCACAGAGGCTTCTCTCATCTGGCACTGTTTCTTGTTGTGTAGCCTTTAGCTATACACATGGACTCATGTAGAGATACTGTATGTATAATTTGTCAATGGGTTGTTGGACTAACATGATTCCCTCTGGTTTTTTAAAACTAGGCATTATTTATCACCCCCCTCTCTCTCCCTGTCTAACCCTTCCACCATGGATTCTCCATTTAAAGTGTTCCCATTTTCCTCATTTCTCCCTTGATAATACCAGTCTCCTATGGTCCTACCTACCTTGATCTCCCTTTTTCCCTTTATAAACCCCAAGGTTCCTTGTATAACCTTCTGACCCCCTCCCATTTAAATAGCCCCATTTTTATCCATTTCTCCCATGTCTCCTACTGTTCTCTCTCAGGTTCTTTCTTTCCCTTTACCTCCCTGGTTCCTTTTCATTGTTCTGGTTCCTGCAGTTACGTCTGGACACATACTCACATAAAAGGAGTTGGTGCTAGGATCCATATATAAGGGAAAACAAAATGTCGTTTTTTTCCCTCTGGGTCTGTGTTAATTCACTTAGTATAACAATTTCCAGTTCCGTCCATTTACTTGAAAATTTCATCATTTCTTCTTTCTTTACTTCTGAGTAGAACTCCGTTGTGTACCACTCATCAGTTGAGGGACACTTAGGTTGCTTCCATCTCTTAGCTATCGTGAAAAGAGCAGCAACAAACATGGATGTACAGGTGTCTCTGAAATAGGATGAGTCCTTTGGGTATATGCCTAGGAGTGGTATAACTGGGTCAAATGGTTGTTTCATTTTTAGTTTTTTTTAAGAGTTCTCCACACTGCTTTACATAAGGGTTACATGAGTTTGTAATCCCACCAGCAGTGAATGAGCGTTCCCCTTTCTCCATGTCCTCTCCAGCATTTGGTATCATTTGTTCTCTTGATCTTAGCCATACTGACTTAGGTAAGATGAAATCTTTAAGTGTTTTTAGTTTGCATTTCCTTGAATACTAATGTGTTGAACACATTTTAAGATGCTTCTTAGTCATCTTTATTTCTTCCTTAGAACTCTCTGTTCAGATCCTTAGCCCATCTTTTAATTGGGTTACTTGCTTTGTTCATTCTTTATTTAGTTCTTTATATATTCTGGATGTTAAACCTATGTCAGATGTGTCACTAGTGAAGATTTTCTCCTACTATATGGGTTTTCTCTTCACTTCCTTGGTTGTTTCTTTTGATATACAGAAGCTTTTTAGTTTAATGAGGTCCCACTTGTTGATTCTTGACCTTAACTCCTGAGCAATTGATGTCCAATTTAGAAAGTCCTTTCCTACACCTATATCTTGCAGGTAATTGCCAATGTTTTCTTCTAACAGTTTCAGAGTTTTCAGTTTCACATTGAAGTCTTTGATCCATTTGGAGTTAACTTTTGTGCAAGGTGAAAGATAAGGATCTAGTTTCATTCTTCTACAGGTGGAGATCCAGTTTTGCCAGCACCATTTGCTGAAGTTGCTCTCTTTCCTCCATTGTGTGTTCTTGGCCCCTTTGTCAAATATAAGGTGGCTGAAATTGTGTGTACTCATATTTGGTTCTTCAGTTATTGTCCATTGATCTTTGGGTCTATTTCTGTGCCAGTACCATGCTGTTTTTATTACTATAGCTCTGTAATGCAGTTTAAAATCTGGTATAGTAATCCCCTCAGCATTACTCTTAGTGCTCAGGGTTGCTTTGGCTAAGCGAGGTCTTTTGTGCTGTCATATGAATCTTTGGATGGTTTTTCTAATTCTGTGAAGAATGTCATGGGATTTTGATTGGCATTGCATTGAATCTATAAATGGCTTTTGGTAGAATGGCCATTTTCACAGTATAATTCTTCCAGTCCATGAGCATGGGAGGTCCATCCATCTTCTGGTATCTTCCTCAATCTCTTCTTTAAAGATTTAAAAATTTCATTATAAAGGTCTTTAATGTCTTTGGTCAGGTTTATTCTGAGATAATTATTTATTTATTTATTTTGAGGCTGTTGTGAAAGGGAGGGTTTCCATGTACTGTTTCTCCAACTGCTTGTTACTGGTATATAGAAAGTCTACTGATTTTTGTAGGTTAATATTATAACCTACCACTTTACTGAAAGTGTTAATCTTTTTTAGTTTTCTGGTGGAATTTTTGGTATCTCTTAGATATAATGTCATCTGCAAAAAGGGATAATTTGACTTCTTTTCCAATTAGTACTCCTTTAATTTCCTTCTCTTGTCTTATTGCTCTAGCAAGAGTTTCAAGCACTATATTAAAAAGGAGTGGAGATAGTGGACAGCCTTATCTGGTTCCTGATAGAATGCTTCCTGTTTTTTTCCATTTAGAATGATGCTGGCTGTGGATTTGTTGTATATAGCTTTAATTATGTTGTGGTATGTTCCCTCCAGTCCAGTTCCCTCTAGGACTTTTAACATAAGTGCATGTTGAATTTTGTCAAAGGCCTTCTCTGCATCTATTGAGATAACCATGTGGTTTTTGTCTTTGAGTTGATTTATGACATTTATTGACTTAATAAGTTACTTTTATAAATTACCCAGTCGCAGTTTTCTATTGTTGCAGCATGAAGCAGGCTAAGATACTTTAAGTTTGATAATAGAGTGTGGTATGTGCATGTTAAATCAATTCCAGCAGCTGTCATCACTGTCCTACCTATGGCCATCTCAATTTCTTCTGACATGTAAGAGGCTGGTGTGGCAGTTAGAGGTGGGACATTTGTAGTGAAAATCAGAGAATTTGTACCTCCTGAGAACAGGCCTCTGCTACAGAGAAGCCCAGAGGCACTGACTATATGCAGCCATGCACAGAATTTTCTAAGGATACGTTTTCACCTCATTTAGATAAATACTTAATATTTTCTTTTTTCTTACCATTTACTGCCTGCTTTGTTTCCTGTTTACCTCCTCCGTGAGCTCTGAGGACAGTGATTTGGGGTGGAGGATGGGAAGGACTAGATAGTATTCCCTAATGTCACTCAGGCACTCAAAATGGTACTCATACTGTGGTTAAGTTGCTGAACATTTGGCAAGGTTTTACTTTGAAAAGTCGACTCTCCAAGATAACACATCAAAGAAACTGAAATTGCACGTTTCTGTTTTTAAATAGTGGTGACTGAGGATTTCTTTGTGTGTACTGAACTTTTATTGATTCACAAGCGACATTAGCTCCTAAAAACTCCTGCTCAGTGCTCCCTGCCTGGTGGCATAGGTCTGAAACCCAACTACTCTAGAGCCTGAGGCAGGAGGATCAAAAGGTCTTCCTGAGCTATGGAATGAGTACAAGGCTACTCTGGGCAACTTATTGTGAGATCCTATCTGGAAAAAAATAAGATTGGGAATACAGCACAGTGGGGGCTCACTTGACTAGAATGTGGGAGGTTCTGGGTTCAAGGATCAATACCACCAAGAAAAAAAAAGCCAGTGGGGGGAAAATAAACAGTAACAAATTCTAAAGTTGGAGTCCTAATTGACTAGGTTTATAACTTAAAATTTATACTGTCTCTATAATTATTGTAATTGGTTAGTCTTAGTTTTGAATTTACATGGACCCACGTGGTGGCTGGTTTTGCTGTGGTGTCTTTTATTCCAGTGTCTGTTACTGATTTCTAGTCCGTCTGGATGGGGTCTTCCGATGGGGTGTGTGCATTTGTGCACATTTTTTAATGATGAGTCCAATTGCTTTGAATTACTGACACGTTTGTGAAGACCCGTTTACCTCTGAATTGATTTGTGCAGCTTACATATATTATTTTTAAGGAATTTTTATATATCTGACTTTACTGAACCTGCTTGGTACAGTATATGTGTTTTGCATGTAGTTCTCAATGGAGCCCCAGGATTCATAAACCTGTGTGATGCCTTGAATGCCTGGCAGCTGGTGAAGGAACTCAAAGAAGCTTTAGACATTCCAGCTGCAGCTTCTTTCAAGCACGTCAGCCCAGCAGGTAAGGCACTGCATTCCAGAGTGCCCTAGAACATTTCTTATAGAATCCTCCAGAATATCTGTAAGTTTTGCTGGGAATTAGACACTCTGTGAGGTCCTAGGGCACTTTTTGGGAGTCTGTTGATAATAGTGTTAATATAGTAATATAATATAAAGTGATAACAGTAAACACACATAAGTATATGACATTATTAGGAGAAAGGAACATCAGGCTGTTGGTTCCTTTGCATTGTCAACCTGAAAGTTTAGAAATTACAGCGAAGTGGCTTAATGTACTTACCTAAATAAATCCTTTTGTATGTTGGAAGTGTGGCTTAGTATACATAAAGAGATTGTTCTTATTAACACTGTTTCTGTTTTTATTGAATGAGATTTTTTTTTTTTTTTTTTTTTTTTTAATATTTTTTTTTTTTTTTTTTTTGCTTCTGCTTTCAAGTCCTTCATTCTATAATTCGGTTATCCATAAATATTACCAGGTCTTCTGACAGTCTAACAGATAATTATTCTTCATATTTATTGACTGTTAAACCAAATGCATGAGGAAGAACTAAATGGTGTGTGGCATCAAGCAGAGCAGAGTCAGCAGTGAAGAGATCGCGTTTCCTGCACACACCAGTGCACTCAGGTCTTGGGGATTCTGCTTTCAGAGGCCAGAGAGGGAGTGCCCCCTGTACCCTGAAAACTAGTTTTAGTCATTTAATTACCTCTTACTAAGTAGATTTTTATTTAATTTGGCACAACTATTTAAAAATATACTGCATAAGGTAGGTGTTTTTAAAAATGAAGCTTTAGGGATAGAGCCTAGGAATTATGGGGAATAGAGGAGGGAGTGGATTTAAGAGGAGATGGGTGGAAGTTTAAATATGATGAAATTACATTCTATGAAATTCTCAAAGTATTTTTTTTAAAAAGAAAGAAAGAATGAGAGGGATTTGACAATACCACAAGTGGATGGACTTGCACTGGGGAATGTCTAGGGACACTGACTTGACACAGTGGGCCTTAACACCCAGGACAAAGTATATGGGTTCCAGTAGGGGCACTGTGGGAGGGTGCTGGTGGGGTCGGGGCTATAAAGATGATTCAGATTGTTTGAGATATTCTGTATGAAATACAACAAAATTTAATTTAAAAAAAGTTTTTGAAAAGATCTTTTGAATGTGGATTTTTTTAAAATTGTTTTGTTTCTTTGTTCATTTTGTGCTGCTGGGACTTGAACCTAGGGCCTTACATGTTTTACACAGATCAGTACCACAGTCTTTGTGTTTTGCAAGCTGGGCATATTGACGCATATCCTTAATCCAGCATTTGGGAGGCAGAGGCAGGAGGATCTCTTGAGTTCCAGGCTAGTCTGGTCAACATAGCGAGTCCCAGCTCAGCCAGTGCTGCATAGTTAGACCCTGTCTCAAAAAACAAGCAAACAAACAAAAATACTCTTTGTGGCAATTGAAGAGTAGCAATTTGAAGTTTTAGGTTTATTATTTTAGGGCTACTTTTTAAAAATTGTTTTAGGAATTTGTGTGTGTGTGTGTGTGTGTGTGTGTGTGTAAGTAGATGTGAGCCACAGTGTCCCTGTGGAGGTCAGAGGACAACTGTGGCTTCAGTTCTCATGGAGTGAACCCGAGTCGTCAGGCTTGAGCTGCAAGTGCTTTACCTGCTAAGCCCACTCACCAGCCCTTTTTATCTGACTTTTTTCGCCAGGTGCTGCTGTTGGAATTCCAGTCAGTGAAGATGAGGCCAAAGTCTGCATGGTCTATGACCTCTACCCGACCCTCACACCTGTATCTACTGCGTATGCCAGAGCAAGAGGTCAGAAGAGTGTGTTTTGTCATTTAGAGGAAAAGGCAGTGTATATCTTGAATAGAACAGAACAGCTTGGGTGCTGTTTTAAGTTTATCTCTCATTGCTTTTATAATACTTGAATATTTCTAGAAGTGTATGTTAGTATTTTAATGTAATAGATGAAAACAAATGGAATTTGACACATTTTATTTTGGATCTAGCCTTTGGATACATTTTTATTATGTGTCAAAAGTTCTGTGGTCATTATTATTTTTTAATATTTTTTTTTTATTTTATGTGTATGCGTATATTGCCTGCATGTGGGTAAGTGCACCCATGTCCTGCAATGCCCAAGGAGGACAGAAGAAGCTGTCAGATCCCCCGGAACTGGAATATGGATAGTTGTTAGCTGGCATGTGGGTGCTAGGATGCAGACACGGGTCTTCTGCAAGAACAGCCAGTGCTTTTAACCACTGAGCCATCTCTCCAGTCTGTTCTGTGGTTATTTTAACTACTAAATTTTGTTAGACTTGGATTTCACAAATTCAGAAACATCAAATTCTTTTTCTTTTTTTTTTGGTTTTTTTGAGACAGGGTCTCCCTGTGGCCCCAGGTGGCCTGGAGCTCATAGAAATCCGGCTGCCTCTGCCTCCTGAGTGCTGGAATTATAGGCGTGTGCAACCATGCCTGGCAGAAACATCAAATTCTTGAGTATAATCACTAGTGTGTATTATAATGTTTAGGGGAGATTTTTGAGAACCCTGCCTTAGTTTACTGTTTACAACTAGAAGCATCAAACGAGATCACCCTTATGCTGAGTCCTGCCTGCTTCCTCTTTCTATAAATATACTTTGATTTGATGGAGGCTACTTGCCTTAGTTCTTTTCAGTGGCTGATTGAATTCAGCTGTAGATTTGAGTAGCTGGTGGTGGAGGTCATGCAGCTCCAGAGCTCTAAAAATGCTTTCATCTGGCCCTTCACAGAAAGAATTTCTAAATACTAGTTTAGAAGGTAAAATTAATGAGGACTCTGATTACTTAATGATATTGTTAAAATGGCATCAATCTGTTATTTAAATCGTATGTGAATAATAAGTCTAGCTTTAGAGAAAGTATGTTTTTTTAACTTTGTTTTCCACATCACATGGGAGAGGCACATGTTACACTCAGCCATGCTTACAAAACCAAGAAGTGATCAGAGAGGAAATACCAGATGTGGTCACCTGGGGTTTTCTAAGCAAGGATACTTCATAACACCTTATTTTCACTTTCATTTACAGGGGCCGATAGGATGTCTTCATTTGGTGATTTTATTGCATTATCTGACATCTGTGATATCCCGACTGCAAAAATCATCTCCAGAGAAGTTAGTAGACATTCAGATACTTTGACCCCTGTGTGACGGACACCCCAAAATCATTGCCTCCAGTGTTTTTTGTGCCACCTGCAAATTAGTTCTCCATGTAGGATGTTGAGATTTTATGTAGAGCACAAATTCTTGACTTTTTGTTAATTTTGAGATTTAATGTTCCAGGTGGATGTTTGACTGTCTTGATAAAATTTTTCATTATCTGTTTCTTTTTAATTATCTCATGGGTATATCTTAATGCCAAAGTTACCATCTCTGAAGAGCAGAGCCATCTTGGATGGTGGCGAAATAATGAGTTTATTGTAAACGTTCAAGGAGAGATCTGACTGAGCTGTAGATGGGGAAAATGTTAAAGCCTGACTAGCATTCCAGAAAGGTGAGGCTACGTAGTGCTGGCGCTGGAGAGACAGAAAGAAGAGAAGAGAGCTCAGATAGTGTAGAGGGGAAGACATTGAGGCCAAAGGGGACTGTAGCAGTATCTAGTTACTTTAGGGATTCTTTCTACAGTCTTAAACCATCCCAGCCAAGGTGGGGCCGGAATGCCATTCTGGTTACAGCGACACTGTGGCTTTTGTGTCTGGCTACAAGGTAATAAACCTCTGGAATCTAGTCTCCTAGCTTGGTGTTGAGGAATGTGTCTCCTGTGTAGTCAGGTGACCAGATGTGGCAAAGCCAGATCAGAGCATGCTCTCTTTGGTGTTCTCTGTAGTCTCAACCCCATCCATGAAGAGAAGAATGTAAGGATGTTTCTTCCCAGGGCACATGTAAGATAAGTATAAAAAAATATAAATATTACCGTTTAATGTACTTACAGGTGTCAGATGGTATTGTTGCTCCGGGATACGAAGAAGAAGCCTTGAAAATACTTTCTAAAAAGAAAAATGGAAACTACTGTGTTCTTCAGGTCAGTGAAAACCTGTCTCAGAGGGTAATTTGGTCTTCTGTGCACTTTTCCCCCTTCTGTTTAATAGGGACAGTCTTCTAATTTATCACTTTTTTTTTTTAATGTGTATGAATGTATTGCCTGCATGTATGTAAGTGCACTCATGTTGTACAATGCCTGCAGAGGTCAAAAGAGGACATCTGAGCCCCTGGAACTGGAGTTATGGACAGTTGATAACCACATGTGGGTGCTAGGAATCCAACCTGGGACCTCTGCAAGCACAGTCAGTGCTCTTGACCTCTGAGCCATCTTTCCAGCCCCATAATTTATCGCTCTTTATTGTAGTTTCTTTATCTTTATTTTTTTTTCTTGTCTTTTTTTTTTTCCTTTTGAGACAGGGTTGCATGATGTAGCCCCACTCCATATAGTAAAAATTGCATGTGTGTCCTCATTTCTTAGTGTTCTTGATTCCCAGCAGCCACCTTAGGTGGCTGACATCCACCTGTACCTCCAGCTCCAGGGGATCTGTTGCCTTCTTCTGGCCTCTGCAGGCACCTGTGTACACATGGCATACACTCACACGGACACACACACACACATAAATAAAAAATAGAAATAGATACCAAGCTCACAGTGCTCAAGTCCCCTTTATAAAATGGTATAATATTTACATACCGCCTGTATACCTCCTCTTGTATACATCAAATCATCTCTAAATTATTTACAATTCTTGATACAATATAAATGCTATGCAAATAATTGTTACACCAGATTGTTTAGGAAATAATTAGAGGGAAAATGCCTGTATACAGTGCAGATGCAGTGGTTTTTCTCTGAGTATTTGGTTCAGTCTGTGGAGGTAGAATCTAAAATTCCTGAGGTCCAATTGACCTAAAATGCTAACACAGTTGTTTATGTCTGTTTAGTCCACTTGAGCAGGTGTAACAGCTGCCATTTAACATTCAGTTTTATTTTGGGGGCTCTTTTTTTTTCTCTTTAGCTTCTTTGCCAAGTGTTTTTTATCATTGGTAAGAGCATGAAGTACGTACAGCCATTAGCAGTTGCAGCATCATGGAGCATGTTGTTAAGACCTAAGCTCGTCACTGTAACCTTAATATCTTCTCAGTTCAAAATGTTTAAGGGGAAGAGGCCAGTCAGTGACATCAGTTCCCTTTCAAGTAGCAGGCATAAGCTATAATTTTTGTTTTCCCTGTTTTATTTATTCATTTATTTTTGTTGTGCTGGGGATTGTGCCTTTGAGATAGGCATTCTGCCACTGAGCTGCATCACTAGCCCTTATTTTTTATTATGAGATGGTGTCTCACTATGTTGCCTAGGCTAGCTCGATCTGTAGCCAGACCTTGAACTTATCATTTTCTTCCCTCAGTAGGAGGAAAACGGTAAGTACAAGGCAAGAACCCAGTTTAAACGTCTAATTCAAGTATTAGCTAGATGTAACACATTTTTAGAAAGAAAGAAAAACCAGAATGTAATTTTTGTCTCAGTCTGTTGTAGCAAGTCAGTTTTATCAGCTGACCCTCTAAAAGGACTGAAATGGGGATAACGTCTAACTAATAAAAGCAACATGGCAGTCACTGGTTTTGGTGCCTGGCCATTGTATTATGCCCATACCAAAATGGCATGGTGTATATGTTTACATTAGAAAAATGGGTATAACTTAAGAACAAAATCTTGCTTGTTTTTAGTTTGGTTTGATTTTCTGAGAAAAGGTTTTGGTGCCTGGCCATTGTATTATGCCCATACCAAAATGGCATGGTGCATATGTTTACATTAGAAAAATGGGTATAGCTTAAGAACAAAATCTTGCTTGTTTTTAGTTTGGTTTGATTTTCTGAGAAAAAAGGTCTGGCTATGTAGCTCAGGCTGACCTGGCTGATATCTAAGCCACAATCCTTGTGCCTCAGCTTCACAGGTCCTGGGTTACAGGCAATATACCACCGTGCTCATCAAGAACAAAATTGTTATTTGAAAATACTGAAGAATATAAATATAATATTGGTGACTTTAAATTTGTGTCTTAGATGGACCCATCTTACAAACCAGATGAAAATGAAGTTCGAACACTCTTTGGTCTTCGTTTAAGCCAGAAGAGAAACAATGGTGTCATCGACAAATCATTGTTTAGCAATGTTGTTACCAAGAATAAAGATGTAAGTTTGAAAATATCTGGACTCAATCCTAACATTAGTATGTTTGTCTTCAGTATATGTAAGCTTATGCATTTATCAAGGTCCATAATTAAGAGCTGGTGGGTAGGCAAGCAGCCAGCTCATCTTTGAGTTGTCAGGTAAGCCTGAGCACTTAAAAGATGATTAAAAGACCACATTAGAAACCTGTGTGTAAAAGTACATGCATAGAAATAACTGTCTTCAGTGACACATAAATGGGATCGTGTCTTCTGTAATTTGCTTTGTGTGTATGTGTGTGCATGTGCACTAGGCTTCAGATGTTTTTCTGTACCAGTAAGTGGTACTTTACACCTATACCTGAAAAGCCACATGATCAGCCAAGTATAGGTATATCTGCTATGATGGATGTTTAGGTTCTTCCCATTTTCAGTGCTCTGACCATTTTTTTTTAAGTATAGATAGGTTTTATACTGTGTTCTTTGTCACTTTGTTGGAGAGGGATCTCTTCTTAGGATAATGATGATTTGGGGGAAATTACTTATTTGTTATATTTCATTTAATCTCAGTATACCTTGGGAGATGGCTGTCATCTCTATTTTAAAGATTACAGAATTGTGACAGACTAGTTCAGAAATTTGCCCAAGATTACAATATAGGAACATAGATGAGGGGGGTGGGAGGAATTGAAACATGGGCCTGATACATACCATATATATGCTCTACCACTGAGCTACAGCCCCAGTCCCTGAGGTATTGAGCCTTCAGTTTTGAAGGACTAATTGGATCTCCAGTTTTGAAGGGTGTTTTCTGGGTCTAAGCTGCTTGCATTCCTTTTTCAGCACTTGGAAGCTGTCACCCCTTTGTTTTCTGGTTTGCCTGCTGATGTGCCTGAAAGTTTTGTTGAGTGTTGGGCACTGGGCGTGGAGAAACCATGGAGATACCCTCAGGGACTAGGTGGTGGTATTTTCCTCCAGAGGGTTGATTTACACTCCTAGCAGGCAGGTGAGGTAGAACTGCTCATCTCTACATCAGGAGTTGAGCTGACTTGAGTTTGGGCTTCTGTATTTGTGCAAGGTTGTCTGTTCATGGGTTAGCTCTGCTCTGTGGATGCCCTGGGTGTCTTCTCGTGCCCTTCTGTCTCATGTACTCTGAACTCAGTCTGTCCCTCAGGCTCCTGAAAGTTGTGCTTGGCTTCTTTCCCTCTTAAGTTGTCACATACCTTTTGGAAAATATGTAGATTGTTGGGCTCAATTTTGCCTGCTAGCCTTTTCTCTGGGTTTTTGCATCATCCTCTGTTAACTCGGCCTGGCTTTTTGTTCTCCTGGAAGATGGTCTCTCACAAGCCAGTCAACTGTAGCAGGAGTGGAAGGTGGAGGAAGACTGGAACTGCTATAGTCTTGAGAGCTGGATGGAGAAACTGAACACCTCTGAACCCCACCCCCCTTTTGTACAATAGAGCTCCAGTGTTGAGTGCTTCTCCTGCTCCACAGGCATTTCTTGTATTCCTTGATCTGCCAGGGTTGCATTGAAGGTTGATCTCTGAGGAGACTTGCCTTCTAAGGAGTCAAATTTGTACTTAGTGACTCAACAGAGATTCAAAGAATAGACTATAACACTTTAGAATAATAAATTCTTCAAAAAAATTTTTTTTAAATTGAGCTAGGAACTTTGAGTTAAAAAAATAAAAGCTGTGGGTCACATGCCGCTGTAGGAATGTGTCATGTGCTCATAATTGCATTCTTCCTAATTCTCACATCCTAGGAGAATCCAGAAGGACAGCTACAGCTGACACTGACCCAGTCCAGATGCAGAGCATCACTGTTTCCACAGAGTCCTTCCTGTTGACAGTCAGGCTCCCAGTCTCTACCTTGTAGTGGTGGCAGACCTCTAATCTGGTCTCCTGTGATTTTCAGGCACTGCTCATGGTTTTTGTCTGAACATAAGTTTTCATTTCCCTGGGTGTTAAATTGCCTTGTGATGTGGTGGTAGTTTAATTTTCTCAGCTGTTTTCCCACAGTGGCTCTGCCATTTGGCATTCCCCCAGCAGTAGATAGATGATCGTCTCCATCAGCTTTGATGGTAGACATTCTAATAGCATGTGGTGTAGCTCAGTAGTTTAATTTGCATTTCCTAGGAGCTCAGGGCATTGTTTCATGTGCTTATTTGCTGTCTGTATGTCCTTTTTGGTGAAATGTCTTTTCTTATCGTTTGCATATTTTCTGTTTGATTTTGTTGTTACTGAGTTGAGAGCTTTTTATATAAGGCCTAGTTCTTTATAAGTTAAAAGGTTTGCAACTGTTTTTTTTTTTTTTCTGTTTGTGCTTTATCTTTTCATCGTTTTTAAAAAAATATTTTATTAGCCAGGCATGGTGGCGCATGCCTTTAATCCCAGCACTCGGGAGGCAGAGGCAGGCGTATCTGTGAGTTTAAGGACAGCTTGGTCTACATAGTGAGTTCCAGAACAGCTGGGGCTACAGGGAGACCCTGTCTCAAAAAGACCAAAAAAAATTTTTTTTTATTATTTTTATGTGTATGAGTGCATTACCTGCATGTATGTAAGTGCACCCTTGTTGTGCAGTGTCTGCGGAGGTCAGAAGAGGCCGTTGGATCCCCTAGGAACTGGAGTCAAGGACAGCTGTTAGCCACCATGTGGGTGCTGGGAATTGATATGAGGTCCTCTGTAAAAGCAACCAGTGCTCTTAACCACTGGGCCATCTCTCCAGCCCCTGTCTTTTCATCTTTTAAAGAATTTATGTGTGCACGTGTCTGTGAGTTGAGAATGGGACCAAGGGTCTTTTGCAGTAGAAACATAAGTTTAATGAAACCAAACTTGCCTTTTTATTGCTTAATATTTTCATTCTGTATATTCAGTGTGCATGAGTACTGTGTAACATAAAGACGTTTTTATAAAAGCATATCTTGTGCTTTGAGCATATCCACTCCCACTCCTTACCCTCCTGTTTTAACCTCTCCCCTTAGTCCCTTTGCTCCCCTAGGCAACTTTGCTTCTACTTTTATGTCGTATATACTGTGCACACACGATTTTATGTATCTGTATAAAATCTAGACCACAGATAGGAAAGTCTTTGTCTTGCTGAGACTGGCTCGAGTCATTTGATGTGATTGTCTCCAGTTGCATCCATTTTCCTGCGAGTGACACCTTGGTTCCTTTCTGTGGAGTCTATCCTTGCCTTGAAAGTTGGCCCTCCTGCATCAACTTCGAGTGCTGATTTCTGGGATTGCAGGTGTTCCTTTCTGTTTATGGTGGTCCATGTGATTTGTGTCAGTGTCTGTGTCTGCTTAGCACGCCCACGTAAACCATCGTCCTCTCCCAGTTTGTGTTTACTCCATGTCAAAGGCAGTGACAGTTGGGGCTATTCCAGATTTATTGTTGTGTGTAGATGTAAGAGTTTGCAAAATACTATTAGATAACTTTTACTTGAAATATACTCAACAAGGCAAAAAAGAGTACATAATTTGACTTTCCCAGAACAGCCGGGCGGGGGCGTGGGGGTGTGTGCATCATGGTAGTCAAGAAAAATATGACTTGCTACAGTGTTTCATAGTTAGTGTGATAAGCATGGCCTTAATCCAGTGTTGCTGAACAATTGACATTAGTTTGAGAGTGACCCATAGACCATGTGGAGAGTTCCATCACAAATACATTAGCATGTCTGAACCTTTTAGTACAGCTCAGTAGTGTGTGGCATGAATTGTCATTTTGCTGTCACTTGACTGACCTAACGGCATCACAGGTCTGTTGATGAGATTTCAAAGGCCTGATGAGACTCACTGTTGTGCTTGTTTCAGCTGCCGGAGTCTGCCCTTAGAGACCTCATCGTGGCCACCATTGCTGTCAAGTATACTCAGTCTAACTCCGTGTGCTATGCCAAGGACGGGCAGGTAACCAAGCTCTCAGACCCACTGCATGGGCACTGTTATATAAATGGTTTCCAAAACGCCACCTGCCCAAGTACTAGACAGCTTGAAAGGGAAATTTTGCCAAGTTTTTCTCTTTTGGTATCATCAGCATTTTTTCTGTACCATGGTGAACTTTAGAGGCAGCAGCTCCAGAACAAGTGCCAAAATCAGTTACATTGCTTCTTGCCTAGACCGGGTTGGCACATTTTGGATTAGTGGGGCTCCGTAGCTATCGTAACACTGACTTCTGGTGGTATTTCCATTGGTAAGGGAGGAAAGAATGGGACTGCCTCTCATCAGGCTCTTTTTGCAGTTTTCATGGTATTTCAGCATGTCACTATGTTGACTATTGGCTCTTTTACAGCCTTAGGAATCAAACCTAAGTTCAAATGTATGCTGGGCAGGTGTTTTACCCCCAAGCTATGCCTCCTCTTACATTGTATCCTCAGGAATTTGTTGAATGGAAAGACTGGGAATTAACTTAATCTTTTTAAAATTAACTCCATTAAAACATAATTTGAATGCAGTAAAATTTACCTGTTTTAAATGTACAATTTTTACAGATTATACAGTTGGGTGAACACTGCTACAGACAAGATAGGTAGTCATCAATGTGAGAGCATTGAAATCAGGGTATTTCATCTTTAAGATGATGCTAAAGAATATGTGTATTCCACTGTGTTTTGCTTTCAGTACAGTGTGAATTACATGAGTCTATTTACTGCTTAGTTATAATGTACACTTTGTATAGGATGATTTTGCCCAACTGTAGGTCAAAGTCAATGTTCTAAGCTCATGTAAAGCAGACTATGCGAAGCTGGGGTGTTTATATATTTGCTCCATTTTTTTGCTGAAGACAGCTTCACCTTGCTATGAGTTAATTCAGTGTCTGTATTGAACATTTTTTGATTATTAAAAAAAAATATGTATGTGTTGTCTGGGAGGGGGTGAGTTATCCATATAGACATCAGAACACAGTTTTGGGAATCAAATTCAGGCTGTCGGGTTTGCATGTCATTACCTGCTGGGCCTCGGTATCGAACATTTCTTAACCAAGTACTGCCAACGTGCTACCGTGTGTCCCAGCCATGGAAGGCAACATTAAGCTGGTTCATCATTAAGATCTTTTCTAAGTTGAGAGTAAACTTGACTCTACCACCACTCTTTCTTCTCACAGTGTCTCCAGCTTATCTTCTGGCATTCTTAAAATGACTTAGTCCATAAGCTGGGATTATAACAAATATTGGTACTGAGTAGATATTAGCATTTAACCCAGAAGAACCTTTCAAAACGTTCATGATTGCCAACTGTTGAGATTGCCAGTTTCATCAGTAAGTCATGGTGGCTGTCGCTGCTAGTCCTTGGGCTTGGGTCTCATGAGAACCAGCAAGGCCACGCAGGATGGATGCTTTACTGCCAGCATCAATTGGAAAATGTCTGTGTTCCTTAGGTCATTGGCATCGGAGCAGGTCAGCAGTCTCGGATCCACTGTACACGCCTTGCAGGAGATAAGGCAAACTGCTGGTGGCTTAGACACCACCCACGAGTACTTTCTATGAAGTTCAAAGCTGGAGTGAAGAGAGCAGAAATCTCCAATGCCATTGATCAGTATGTAACTGGCACCATTGGTGAGGTAAAGGCTGATTGAGTCCTCGGTAGACTGTGGTCTTTATTTTCCTTTTCATCTCTGCAGAGAGAAATTTCAGTCTTTTTCTTGAAATCTTGGATTGTCTAAAATTGTGAATCAAAACATCTTCCCACTTCCCCATTATCTTCTGTGTCATTTCGCTTCAGTGATGTGTCCCCTTCTGAAACACAGGCCTTGGCTTTTTAAGTCATGAACATCAGCCTTATGTTATGTGACCACACCTCCCCTGTGGGTGATGAGATTGCATGGCAAGGACTGGTTTCACTATCCTGAGGTGTTTCCCAGTGTCAGCAGAGACTTGCTGCTTAACACCGCAGTCGCCATTAATGCATAGAACATGGTAACGGCGACTAGGGTTTGCTGCTTTTCCCACTGCTTTGTACAAATGCCAGTAACAACTGGGTCTGTTATTACCTTTATGTTTTTAAACAAAAATCCTTTCAAGGCACCGTTCTCCTTCCAATGACCCCACTTCTTTGTTTGTTTTGTTTGAAATAAGGTCTTATCTGTAGCCCAGGCTGGCCTGGAACTCACTGTATAACTCAGACTTGAACTCACAGTGTAACTCAGCCTGGACTGGAACTCTGCCCTTTGAGGGATGGGATTATAGGCATGTGTCACCATGTGCAGATAAGGCCCCACTTGTTAATATTATTGCATTGGGGATTAAATTTCAGCATAAATTTTGGAGGTAACAAAAACATCCAAAGCAGTAGTAAATATTATGGTCCATGCTTTGATTCGCCTACAACCAACTTTATACCCAAAACTAATTATCTACCTGTAGTTACACAGTGTCTGCTCTTGTCATCATTGGATATGAAACATTCTCACGTGCTTTGGAATATGAGTTTCTGTTTGCTTTGGTGCAGGTATACAGAGTCATAAATTGAACTTAAGAGATTCAAGAACTCAGTGTACTTGGGATAAATTGAGTCACAAGATACAGCCTCAGTTTGGTTGTTTTTGAATGACCTTTCTTCTTAATGAAAATGGTTTTAAAACCATCAAAGAGCTTCTGAAAATAGGAACTTTGATGTGTCAGTGTTTAATAAGAAATCCTAAGAAAAAGCCCAAGTGCTGTCTGATCCTGTGCTCTTCATCAGCTATAGCTGAAGATGTGTCAGGCTCACCTTCTGTCTCTGGCTCCCTAGGGTGAAGACTTGGTGAAGTGGAAGGCACTGTTTGAGGAAGTCCCTGAGTTACTCACCAAGGTGGAGAAGGAGGAGTGGGTCAACAAACTGAGTGAGGTTTCCGTCAGCTCCGACGCCTTCTTTCCTTTCCGGGATAACGTAGACAGAGCTAAAAGGGTAAGTGAGCATCATGTAGAAACAATTTCAGAAATCCTACTTTGAAGGCTGGGGTGGAGTGCAGCAGTAGAGCTTGATTACTGTCGTGAGGCCTCAGGTTCAGTTCTTAGCACCACAAAAAGAAAAGAGAAATCGTGTTCCAATTTTAACTTTCCTAGAGTTTCAGTATCTAAGTTGTGGCAATGTGATACAGATTTAGAGAATTATTTGACTTCTTTATTTGATGTGTGGGTAACCCAAATCCTGTTGTTTTGCCTGAATTGAGCTTATGCTTCTTGGAGAGGGATTTTGATTTTTTTTATGGATGTGTGCATGTCATGGTGTTTTGAAAGTCAGTGTTGTTTGTTTGTTTCCCCCAGAGTGGCGTGGCCTACATTGCAGCTCCTTCTGGTTCTGCTGCTGACAAGGTTGTGATTGAGGCTTGTGATGAACTGGGGATCATCTTGGCTCACACAGATCTTCGGCTCTTCCACCACTGATCTTAATTCACATCCTTCCACTGTTTGCTTGTGTGTAATGAATAATCGTGTGGTATTTTGGAAAGTATCTTCTAAAAAATAAATCATTTGCATCTTAATAATTGGATCTATAGTTTTAGGTAGTTGGGCTTTATTATCTGAAAGGTATACACAGCCTAACACAGCACACATGGAGGGTTGTGTGTGAGGAACCCAGAAGCAACTGTCCCTCTTGGAGCTGGACTTACCCATGACATTCCTGTGTGACACTTGAAACTGCAAGAGCAGCCAGAGGACGGCACACATTTCAAGCTGCAGGGTTTCCCACTGGGGCTTGCTCTCGGCAGGACTATTCATCAGGCCCCTGAGGAGCTTGCCTGTCTGCCTCTTAAACAGCAGGTTATGCCCTGGGAACTGGATCTTTAGCAGGGATTAGTAAGTGCCATTGACCCCTCTGGATAATGCTGATACCTGGTTTTACCCTCTTAGGTGAAATCTTGCCTGTAATTTCAACAGCCCAAGATCTTCCCTCTGGAACTGCATTAAAAAATTACATTATCTATTTAGTAATAGATGTTGGTACCTAGAAGCGAACCCAATATTCTACTTACAGCTTTTCACCAAACGTGAGCACAGTGGGAGAGCTGTGCTTCCCTTGCTAGGCAGGACATGATTATGCATCTGTGTCCCTGCCCTGTGGTCATCACTATTCACACAGAGGACACCTGTGATCAGCTGCAACCTTTGAGCTCTGTTAACCTCAGTAGATCAGTTCTGCCTTCTTTACACTCCCTCCCTAAATAAAAAATACTGAGCTTTTTTTTTTAAAGGTCATCTTTGTGATTTATTGCTAACTGATCTTCCAGCTCTTGCTTATTAGCCCGTTGAAACAAAGCTGACTTGCATAATCAATAATCTACAAGAAAAATGTGGCTCTGTGATAGGTCACAGGGCAGTGTAACCTCAGCCATCATCCTTGGATTGCTTGCTGCTGTGGAATAGGCCCAGCCCATCTCATAAGGAGATAGAGCCAGCCTTCTATGAGGAGACCGTCAATCTTGTTTATGCTTTGTGCATAAACAGTGCCAGCTTTGTGAATGAGATGCCCTGGAAATGCATCTTCCAGCTGTAAATCTCTGCCAACATCTGACTTTCATCTTTAAAAAAAAATATTTTATGTATAAGTGTTTTGCCTGCATGGATGTAAGTGCACCTGTGCCATGCAGTGTTTGCAGAGGCCAGAAGAGGCATCTGATCCCCTGGAATTGGAGTTACAGATGGTTTTTAGCTGCCATGTGGGTGCTGGGGATTGAACCCCAGTTCTCTGCAAGAGTCATCCAGCCTCCCCTACACACACACTTTTTAAGATTTTTTTTTCATGTGTATGAGTTTTTCCTGCATGTATATATATGTGCACCATGTGCATGCAGTCCCCACAGAGGCCAAAAGAGGGGGTCAGATCTCCTGGAACTGGAGTTGCAGACAGTTGTGAGTCACCATTTGGGTGCTAGGAATTGAATTCAGGTCCTCTGGAAGAGTAGCCAGTGCTCTTAAATCTCTCCATACTCTGGCTTTCACCTCTTTAAGAGGTGTCCAAGTCATCTCTATTCAAAGGAACTTGGTGGTGGTTCTTCTGCAGTGTGAAGGTTCAGAACCCAGGACCTCACCCAATGCTAAGCAAGTGTTCTACTAGTGAGTTAGACTCTGAGCTTGGAAGGAGTTTATGAAGTCCCATCTTACAGACACATAAATATTGTTATAGCTACAACATTTTGCAATTTGCTGTGTAGCAAAAAATAACCAATATAGATTTGGCTCATAAAATATTAAATGTGCTGTCTCCCTCAAGTTATTTAGCTTGACTGGAAGGTAATATTAAGAGTATAATTGGGGGTGCTGGGCATGGTCGTGCACACCTTTAATCCCAGCACCCAGGAAGCAGAGGGAGGCAGATCTCTGAGATCAAGGCCAGCCTGTTATACATAGTGAATTCCAGGTCAGCTGGAGCTACATGGAGACCTTGTCTAAAAAAAGTACAATTGAAACAGTTTTGTCTGCTTAACCCTATATTGCTTCAAAAGCTTACACATGTAATGCCACTAACCACTGCCATTAAGTATTGTTCCCACACACCTGGGAGGGAGGGTGATGCTGGGATTTCATCTTACAGTCTTTTCTGCAAATATAAAGATGAATTAATACATTTTTTACAGCAGTAAAACCAAGATGTTTTATAATACTGTTTTTAATAATGTGTAAGCATGAGTGGTACATATCTCAGAGTGGAATTGTAAGATCATGTGGTAACTTTGTGTTTACTTTGTTGGAGAGCTGCTGGACTTTTCAATAGGATCTATCCTACCTTTCCACTGGCAGTGCATAAGCATTGCAGTTCCTCCACCAGAGAATCATGGGTTTTGATAAAAAATAACTTTTCAGTATTTGGAAGATCTGGTTTCATTGTACAGCACTGTTTGGCATCTCCTAGCAAAGTCCTTGCAGCCTTCTGGAATGAAATGACTAAGGGCTCTTTCCAAAGCATGGTGATGCAGAGTGTACTGGTAGAATCCTTGGCCTCCAGGGCGTTTGACCTGATGGAGTGTGCTGTGGCGGGCAGCCTGCAGAACAGGTGACTCCAAGGCCCAGCCCCAGCCAGTACAAAATGCTGATCATCACCCCAAAGTGACTGCCTCACGTAACCTTTCACCAATGCTAATTCAAGCCTTTGGGACGCTCACACAAGAGCTATTTTAGAGATAAATTTGGCTCCTAGGATTGTTAAAACCTTTTGTCTCTAAAGAGTAAGAAGGAATTCAAGGAAATGTAAAACACACTTTAATATCTCATACCTGACTACTGAGAAATGTTTAAAAAAGGAATTTCCCATTTGGGGCTTTTAGCTGGAGAACTGTTGTTTCTCCTGTTCTTTATTACTTACAGTATTTTCTTCTTTGTAACTGATACAGATTTTTTTGCAACTCATATAGAATTTTTTAATGAGGATAAAGTGGGACAGTCTGGCAATGAAAAGAGCTCACGTTTCAAATTAAAGTACCAGAGAATCTTTAAAATAAGATTTTGTGTCTGTGTGCAGTGCATTACAGTGTGCGTGTGTGCATGTGGAGGTCAGTGGGTAACTTGTAGGGATTACTTCTCTCCACCAAGGGGGGGTCCCAGAGATCAATCCCAGGTCTTCAGGCCTGGCAGCAAACGCCTCTGTCCACTGAGCCATCTTGCTTCCCCTACCGTACCATCTAAAAGACTATAGTCAGTCTGTGCAAGGTCATCTTCATGTGGCTTCTGCTTTGCCAGTCTTATGGTAATCTTTAAATGTTCCCAAACAGGAGAAATCCCCACGGTGCTTTTAATTTTTAGCAGTTGAATTTTATCTCTGAAAGTGAGACTCAGAACTTGTAGCCTGCCACTTTCCCTACCGCAGTAATGGGAACTTCCTGAACAGGAGGCAATTTCAGTACTTAAATGTGCTGATCTGATGTTTCTTAATCACTTTAATGAGTTTCATACAGCTAGGAGTGGAATAGAATTTTCCATGGAAATATAATTAAATAGAAAAAGCCATTTCCTATACTTGCAATTTCCACCTGATCATTTCTTTATTCCCCTCCCTAGAAAGTGAGCCTTGCAGGCTTTATAACGATTGCATTATTTTAGGCTAATTTGCATAATTCATTTAGGTCATTAGAGCTGAAAATAATACAAATACAGAACAATGTATTTCACTACAAATCAAGTTCAGCGAAGCACAGTAAAACTTCACAACTGCCACAGAAGTCTATTTGCCAGTTTCACCTGAACTTTCTTGACTTGTCCATTTCCTGCCTAGATTCAGCATGGTCTTTATGCCATGGCAATCTGGCATGCTAAAGGCAGTCCTCAGGGGCCTGGCAACATGAGTCAGTAAAAACTGTCCAGATTGGCCAGGTGTGGTGGTGCATGCCTTTAATCCCAGCACTCGGGAGGCCGAGGCAGGCGGATCTTTATGAGTTTGAGGCCAACCTGGTCTACGTAGTGAGTTCCAGGACAGCTGGGGCTACAGGGAGACCCTGTCTCAAAAAGACAA
>NW_008360326.1:1310206-1313026 GCF_000622305.1 Nannospalax galili
AAAAAAAAACTGTCCAGATCTTTGGAAATACCAGGTGGCTGGCTGATCCATTGTATAATCTTGCTGAGAAATAGCCATGAAAAGGCGAGCTCCCCCAATCTTGCATTATGAGGCCCAAGCAGAAAAGGCCCTTTAAATTTGCTTCATTTGTTCAAAGTTTAATGTGTTGCTTTTGAAAATCCAGTGGATAGTTCTGTGTGGTAGCATGTCATCCTAGCACTTGGAAAACTGAGGCAGGAGGATCACATGGAGTTGGAGGACAGTTTGGCCTTTATAGTGAGTTCCAGGTCACCCTGGGCTACAAAGTGAGATTCTATCTTAAAAATAAAATCAAGAGAAATGTGGGTAAGTGCCATAGAAAAGGTCAAGTTTGCTGTTTTTTTTTTTTCTAATATCACAGTGTCTGCATGTATCACTGCACTGTGCTGAAACACAGACACACACACACACACACATATATATGTTGCTTTTTAATTTTTATTATTGTTCGTTATTTGAGACAGTCTCACTATGTAACCCTGACTGGTCTAGAGGTTACTATGTAGACCAGACTAGCTTTGAACTCACAGAGATCTGCCAGCCTCTGCCTCCTAGGTGCTGAGATTAAAGGCACAGGCCACCATGCCTGACCCTATTGTTATTATTTTAAATTATGTATCACTGTGTGTCTGCGAACCTGAGTGCAGGACTCCATGAAGGCCAGAGGCTTCAGATGCCCTGAAGGTGGAGTTACAGGCAATTGTGCACTGCCCATGTGGTTGATGGGAACTGAACTCTGGTCCTCTCTTTTAATCACTGAGACATTTCTTAGTCCCTTATTGATGGTTTTGAATCTTAATGATGGAGCTTATGATTTTTATATTTCCACATAAAGCAAGTCAAAGGTGATGGTTATTCATTTAATTGAATCAGTTCAATTGGACTTTGTTCAGCTTCATTTTAGGGAAACTGCTTTGGTTTGTGGTTTGGGAAGCAGTTTGAAGCATATCAGTGTTACCCCAAACCTGCACTTTGTTTTTTGTTTGTTTGGCTTTTTGAGACAGGGTCTAACTATGTGGGTCAGACTGGCCTTCAACCTGTGGGAATCTTCCTGCCTCTGCCTCCCAAGCAGTGCTGGGATTACAGCAGGAGCTACCACACCCTGCTGCTCTTTGTGCTTTTAGTATAAAGACCTTTAAGCAAGAGCAAGCTGAGGTGTCTGCCAGACCACTTCTTTCATGAAGGTTGGAACCTTCCCTTTGTGTGTATTTGGGAGATTTCTGCTGTGTAGATGGATGTAAGTCAGATCCTCTCCCAAGTCAGCAGTCATTAATATGTGGATCTGTACTGTCTATGATTTTTTAGGGGCAGGGAAGACAGGGTCTCATGTATTCTAGACTCATCTTAAACTCCCTATGTAGCTGGTGATAACCTTGAACATATATCTGATCCTCTACCTCCACCCTCCTAGTGCTAGGATAGCAGGATGCTCCACCACACCCCGTTTTATACTTTATAGACTATAGGCATAATCCAACATGCCTAGCTCCTATGACATCTTTAAAATATTATTTTAATTTTATGTATATGACTGTATTGCCTGCATGGATGTAGGAACACCCAGGTCATGCAATGCTGGCAGAGGTCAGAAGAGGGCATTGGATCCCCTGAAACGAGTTACAGACTGTTATTAGCTGCCATGTGGGTGCTGGGATTCGAACCCTGGTCCCCTACATAGAGCAGCCAGTGCTCTTAACCACTGAGCCCCCTCCAGCCCCCTCCTATGATTATTTTTTAATAGACTTTGGCTAACTCAGTAACTACTGGGTTGGAAGAGCTGAATTAGTGATGTTAAATAAGTCTGGGTTTGGGAGTGTAGTTTGTAAAGAAAGCTCATCTGAGCCGTATTCTCTATAAAATTAAGCTGTGAAAACTGCTCCAGATTAGCTGCCAAATGGCAAAGCATTTTGTAAACTGTAAATCAAATCCAACATGACTTAGTATTTTTTCTAACAAATGAATCATGTAGAGATCTTTCTGAATTTATATTCTTTGCTAGTACTATTTCTGCTCAACACTAGTTTATTTAAAAAGTGCTTTCTAAATCTTTTTTACTGGTTAACAGTTGTTTCCTATGCTACTATTTACTGTTTGGAATGTTAGATTTTCAGTTTTGTTTTATGTATATGTGCATGTATATCTGTATCTGTGTAGGCCACATGTGTGTGGGTGCTCAGGAGGCCAGAAGAAAGTGTCAGGTGCCCTGGAGCTGGAGTTACAGGTGGTTCTGAGCTGAGACCTGAACTTGTTGGGTCATCTGCAAATCCATATGTGCTCTTAAATACTGAGCTGTCTCTCCAGCCTTCCTCTACCCTGTTAAATGCTGCTGGGGAGAGAACACAAGATCTCACCCTTTCTATGTAAGTGCTCGACCACTGAGCCACATACTACCCTCCTTACCCTGAATGCTGGATTCAAAAATCCCAAAATACTGTTTTCCCAAGGTGAAACTGAAACGAAAAACATCTTTGCACACCAAAAACAGGCAAAGTGTTGAGCCATGAGTTTATCAGTTCATCCTAAAAGTGTCGGTTGAGTCAGTTTTTTTTTTATTATTATTTTTTTAATTTTTATTTTTTAAAAGTGCTCGACCACTGAGCCACATACTACCCTCCTTACCCTGAATGCTGGAATCAAAAATCCCAAAATACTGTTTTCCCAAGGTGAAACTGAAACGAAAAACATCTTTGCACACCAAAAACAGGCAAAGTGTTGAGCCATGAGTTTATCAGTTCATCCTAAAAGTGTCGGTTGAGTCAGTTTTTTTTTTATTATTATTTT
>NW_008360326.1:1315276-1338152 GCF_000622305.1 Nannospalax galili
GAGACATGTAGGTTGCTTCCATCTCTTAGCTATTGTGAAAAGAGCAGTAACAAACATGAATGTACAAGTATCTCAACAATAGGATGAGTCTTTTGGGTATATGCTAAGGAGTGGTATAACCAGGCCAAATGGTAAGTTCAGTTTTAGTTCTTTAAGCGTTTCACACTGCTTTCCAGAGGGGATACATGAGTTTGCAATTCCACCAGCAGAAATGAGTGTTCCCTTTTCCCCACATTCTCTGCAGCATTTGGTACCCTTTATTCTCTTGATCTTAGCCAGTCTGACTGGGGTGAGGTGAAATCTTAGAGTGGTTTTAATTTGCATTTCCCTGATTATTAGTGATGTTATTATTTTTATTTTATGTGTATGAGTGTATCGCCTGCATGTATGTGAGTGCATCCGTGTTGTGCAGTGCTGCGTAGGTCAGAAGAGGGCTTGGGATTCCCCTGGAACTGGAGTTAAGGACGGTTCATAGCCGCTGTGTGGGTGCTGGGAATTGAACCTGGGTCCTTTGCAAGATCAGTCAGTGCTCTTAACCGCTGAGCCATCTCTCCAGCCCCACTTTGCTAGTAATTTTAACAGCTCAACCACCCTTTGTTTTCCTTGCAAGTCATTTGAATAGATGCTTATTCAATTGAAAAGGGAAAGAAGGGAGGGAAAGCACACAGTGCTTAGAGGAGAACAAGGGAAATTGTTTCATTTCGGTTCCACTTTAAAGCACTAGCTAGCAAGTTTAATATGTATTTGGCTCCACTTGAATCTGTTAAGGCAGAAATCATAACGCTTTCTCCACTACTGAAGATGTGAAATGACAAAAATGAATCTGGGTATTTGTAGGGACAGGCAGAAATTTTCATATAGAAGTCACTCAATAACTAGAAAGTCTAGCACATTACAGATTTTCAAATGTTTGCTGGACTGAAAAGAAAAAGATTATATAAGTATTATTATTTCCTCTCCAAATACCCTACTGTTAAAAAAGAGAACATTCAAGTTGTGGAATGTAAATCTTTTATTAAAACAGTTGTTTTCCACAGTAGTAAAGCTTTGGCATGTACAGTATAAAAAATAATCACCAACCATAATTATACTGAATTCCTCTTATCCACTGCATCTAAGTGTCTTCAATACAATTTTTTTCCATATAAAAATACTGGGAAAAACTGATAAATAATAGGTAAGAGAAAGATATTTCTAGGCAATTATTAGAATTGTTTGGACAAAGTAAGCATGTGAGGACTACACACCACAGCCCCAGGGCATGCCTTTCTTATGGTGTTGCAGCCAGACACTTAAATGAAAGCACAAGTGTTTGGGTCACTTTTTCACTTGAGATTTTACGTAATATTATTCAATACATTTTGCATTTTGGTTGACTACCTATGCTTCCCTATTGATCCCAAACCAAATTACAACAAGAATCTCTGATTCTTTTAACAATACTGAGCGGTATTGAATATTCTGAAGTAGATCAAGGCAACAAACTGCTGTCATTTAGGAGAAAAGTCTCCAAACGTCTCCCAGGGTGATGTCTGGAGAAGCTGTGAGTTGAGCTGAAGCTGGAGAAGCAGACTCCAGAGCAGAAGGCTTAGGGAAGAAATGAGCACTCAAAGATGGGGTCTGCTAACATCACTCCGGTGTGGAGCAACGGTGGCAGAGAGTCGTGCTTGTTCCTTTGGCTGCAAATACTACTCTCTGGAATCTTCTCTGTCAGCCTGCACATCTAAAGGCATGAAGCACTCAATTGGGCAGTTAACATTCTGTTAAAATGGAAGAAGAAAAACATTAGTAGCAAATACTCTAAAGAGTAATAGTAGGGAGGGGAGATGCATCAAGTAGGGAGGGGCAACGCATCACACTGACTTATAGGAAGGATACTACCTGGTTTCAAAAACCTGGCAATATATTGAGCAATAGGAGAGATGTTCAGGAGTTTAGTAAGTTCTCACTAAAGTTACAATTCTGCTCTAGATACAGCATTCTATATAAGCCATTTCTAAGACTTCATGTATGTGTGTTTGTATGGGTACATGTTATATGTATAGGAGGCCAGAAGTTAACCCCTGGGTGTCATTCCTCAGATGCTGTCCACCCTGTTTTCTGAGGCAGGATCTTTATGGACCTGGAGTTCATGATTAGGCTAAACTGGCTAGATAGCCCTGGGGACCCACTTGTTTCTGCCTTCCCAGTGCCAGGATTACAAGGGATTAAAAATGTACAACACAGCACCCAGCTGTTTTACATAGCTTCTGGGAATTGAACTCGGGTTCTCATGCTTGTGTGCAAGCACTTTCCTAAGCTAGCTCCCTAGCCATAAGACTTTTTTCAAATAAAAAGTATTTGAAAGAGGAAAAGTGACTACAGACAGAGACTATCTACTGTGTACCCGATTGCCTTCGGGGAGACATTCACTTGGGGTGTGCAAGCACTTACTGTGTTCGTTCTCTGGTGGTATCTCTGTGTATACTGGTTGTAGGAGTGGCCAGTGGTGCCTTCTGGACTGGGTTCAGCCCCAGGTCTGCGGCAGTTGTCACAGCGCCAGCCCTGAGAGGAGAGGCACGAAGTCAGATGGGGTTTATGATAACCAGAGGACATTGGAATTTAGTGCTTAAGTTAAAGAAGAATTTCAGCTCTTATGCATTGGCAAAATGTAAGCAGTTTATCACTCAGGAAGCTGATGGTGCTCTCACGCATTTAGAACTCTTAGAATATATTTTGGCTTATCACTGTATCTTATTCTTACTTGATGTGTCTACATGTTTTCCTTTCTCCTGAAATTCTCTTGCTTCTCTTCCTATGCAAACTCCACTCATTCCAATCCCAGCTTTCTCAACAGGCTTTCTGCTCTAGGTGGAGGAATTTTCATAGACCCCTAGAGCCTCCAACAGTGACTTAAGATCAGGTAGACAAACTCAAACAGACCCACAGGAGAAGAGAGACTTGCTTGAAAGGAGCAAGTAGGCACACATAGACCTCAGGTGGAGCTAGGCCGCCACACTGAAGTGGGTGACTGGCCACATTCTCTTTCTACCCACTTCTAAGCTTCCTTAGCTCAACGCTGTAGACTTTTCTTTGGCCAGAGATGGGATTGGAGATGGGAAGACAACACAATGGGCCTATGGAGCTTCTCCCTGAGACTTATGCTGGAAAAGGATTCTCTTACTGTTCTTGAGCTGGGAGGAGGGAAAACAAGTTAATAGAGGTGGGCAGTGCCACCATTAGCAGAAAGGCTAGTGGAAAAGAAAGCAATGCAAGGAAAGACTGAAGAGAGGCTCGGACTCTGGCTTCCACTGCCAGAGCAGCCCCTGAAGCTGGGATGGGGAGACTTTTTCAGTTAGGTAACTATTGTTCGATTAACTTAAATGTGACTTTCCTTTTACAATTCAAAAAAATTAAAAGTTACTACAACTACTTTCTTATATACTTATTTAACATAAGTATCAAAGAGATGATGAAGGGAAGCCAAAGTCTGCTTCCCAATAAAGTCACTCTCCATCACCCACTTCAGCCAGGATGACTGAGTTCGAGTGGGTAGAGAGCATGCTCCTCATGGATCAGAACTGGGGGAGCTGTAAAAGAGGGAGATCTTTTTCTTAGCACATGTGTAGAGGTCAGAGGGCAACTTGCAGGAGTTGGTTCTCTCCTCCCACCATGTTGGTGTCAGGGATCAAATTCAGATTTAGGTCATCAGGCTTGGCAGCAAGCACCATCTCCCACAAAGCCATCTTGTTGGGCTGAGGAGGTCACAGCTTTATCAAAAATGAAGAACCGCCATGCTTATTGCTTTTGAATTCTGAGTTGTTTCATTTCAAAATTTCAATTATTAGAAGAAGGCTTAGCAATTTTTGTTATATTGAAGGAGGACACTTTGAAACAGCAGAAGAGAACCGCCCTCAGCCCTCCATAATCCTCTACCTCCTCAAATCTTATTACCAAAAGATCCCAGGGAGAGGGTCACCTCACTGGAGCCCATCTGAGCCAGCTCCCTCCTAGCCCAAGGGGTATGCTCACTGTCTCTACTTCTTTCCCTCCCCCAAGCCAATCTCACCCCAGGCTAAAAGTTTATGTTCTACTACTGTCCATGAAACATTATTGTTGATTCCAGTCCATCCTGAACTATATTCATCAGACTCTCATGCAATTATTGACTTGGCAGTGTATGCTAATCTAATGTCTACAAGTATGTCATTCAGATCCAGGGCCACTTCTCATTCCTTCTGTTTGTTGGGTATCACTTAGCACAGCATTAAAGTGATAAGAAAAGATCTGTTTGGATTGAGTGAAGGCTCAAAGAAGTGGCATTTTCTTAGGTCTAAGGTATTATTAAAAATATTTAACAATGCCACATTGACACTTACACATCACTATGACACTGGAGGCTTAGTGCTGTACAGCCATGACAGTTACAGTTCAGGTGCAGAAAAATAGGGCAGCCTGAAAATCTTAGTCCTGGGAGGGAGACTACCGGGAGAGGTACTCCAGTCTTAAGGATTCTTCCTAAGAGGCCCGGCACACCTTTGCACATAGCACGTCCATGCAGGAAACTCCATTTATTTTCTACACTACACGGACCACAATATGCCCAGTCTTACCCGCTGGCCTCCAAAACATGTGCAGGAACAAATGGCACCAAGATACTCCTTCTGCCACTGTTCTCCTACATGGTAGGTCTTCCCATCGTCGTAACACGTTGCCTCGTCTACATGTGGGCACAAATCAGAAGCACTTAGGAGACCAGAACAATAATGCAGACTCAGCTTGACTCAGCTGTCCTAGACTCATATCAACACAGCTCAAAGCACATAAATTTAGGTGAGTCATGAAGAGGCCCTGCTGTGCAGTTCTCAAGGCAGCAGTTCCACGACCTTGGTCTAATGGGTTCAATGGCAAGATGGAAGTCATATTTTAAAAGTTGAATCTACAGACCAATAGAGCTTACTTATGACACCTCACTGCAGATAGTGGTCAAAATACTCAAGTTATCAAAGTGTTGAAGTACTTCACCGTAACATTCAATCCTGACTCATTTTTGAAGCATCTTGCCACTTTTCCAGATCAAAAGATTAACCAACCCACTGTTCACCCCTCAAGTCTCCAATCCGTCCTGTGCATGAGGGCTCTGGCTCAGTTAGGGATGTGGGAGCATTTAGCACTAGAAATGATCGAGATGACATACGGGGATCACACTTGAATTCTCCTTTTCCATTCCCAAGACACGTGCAGCTCATCCTCTGGCCGTTCTCCCCCTGACGATCCCACTTCTCTCCAATCTTGTAGTTGACACCATTGTCATGGCACCATTCTGTAGGGTGGGGACACCATAGGGAAAGAGTTACTTGTGTTCTGACTCACATGACAGACATGGCACTGGGACATGTCCCAAACCCGGGTAGCATGGCAGTCAAAGATCAGGATCCTTAGGATGAACCAATTATTTGGTTGCATTTTAAAATGATATTCCTACTGTTTTGATATTTCCTGGGTCCATTTTAAGACTCACAAAATCATTTCATGGGATTAGTAACTTATTTGAATCTTCATTATTAATGTTTAAAATGATGAAAAACTAAAATAATATTGAAGTGGTCATTTAAGAATCAAATAGGGGCTGGAGACAGCTCAGTGGTTAAGAGCACTGGCTCTCCTTGCAGAGGGCTGGAGTTTAGTTTCCCAAACCCACATGGCAGCTAACAACTGTCTGTAACTCCAGTTCTAGGGGATCTGTCAGTTTCCCAAACCCACATGGCAGCTAACTGTCTGTAACTCCAGTTCTAGGGGATCTGATGCCCTCTTCTGGCCACCACGGGCATTGCATGTACACAGTCCACTTATATGCCAACAAAACACTCATGCACATAAAATTAAATACAATATTTAAAAAAAAACCGAATCAAATATTTTTGAATTTTCAGAGTCCTAGATAGAAAGTCATTTAGTTAAACATTAAAGAGCATCTGGAGTGTACCTGCTACCACCTGCTTCATATAAATGTAGAAAGTAAAAGACACAGATGTATCAACAAACAATAACAAGCTATGAATTAGGCTTCTATGAACAGAGGATGAGTTCTAAAAGTATGTAGCCATCACAAGTTGCCTTTAATACCAAATATAAAAGATGGCCTTTTACTCTATAAGATTTATACTAAACAGAATACCCTTAAGGAGCTAATGCAATGCATTACTTCTACCTTATCAACAATTCAGCCTTCCTTAAACAATAAGTCAAAGTATTAGAGAGTTAGGACATTTCAGCACAGAGTGTCAGTTGAGCTAAAGGCTCACATAAACATATGCTATGCCTCCCCCAATGGCAATTAAGTACTCATACATTAAAATATGCAAACTTCAAAGTAGTTCAGTTTCAGAAGTAAAAAACAAACAAACAAAAAAACACCCAACCGATGACAAATGTTCTCCCTCCTGAGTCCAACACAGCATATGACCCCCCCCCCATGCTTCATTCAAGCAGAGACGTCTATATGAATATACTTCATGGCTTTAAATTTTCAGTCTGGATTAAACAATTTCATGTATTCAAATGAAGTAAAATGTTTTGGATAAAGGTTTAGAAATCTGTTAAATGTCTACCATAGGTTATGATCTCTTTTGTTGTCTATAGGTTGTTTTTAAGAAATAAAAATACCACATAAAAACAAAGCACCAATAATGATTACATCTCCAAAAATGAAAAATAAATGAAAGATTATACATTCCAATACTAAATCGCAAGACACAGATAATTCCTAAGATTACTTTCACTAATAATTTGAAAAATTAAAAATCTCTTTAAAATTTAAAACATCAAATATCTTTCAATAAAAGCTGATTTTGTGGGGCTGAGTGTGGTGGCCCATTCCTTTAATCCCAGCACTTGGGAGGCAGAGGAAGGAGGATCTCTGTGAGTTCAAGGCCAGCCTGGTCTACATAGCAAGTTCCAGGTTAGCTAAGGCTACAGGGAGAGGCTGTCTCAGAAAAGACCAAAGGGTGGGGGAGCTGATTTTTAAAACTATCAAATCTATTTAGTTATTTATTGTGTGTCTGTAGGTACGAATGTGCCATGGTGCACACTAGGAGGTCAGAGGACAACTTGTAGGAGTGGTTTCTCTCCTTTTGCCATGTAGGGCTCAGGGATTGGTCACCACGCTTAGCTACAAGTGCCTTTACCTCCTGAGCTGTCTTGCTCGCTCCAAACTTTATTCTTAAATATTAACAAATACATTAATTATATTTTCCTTTCTATTAGCAATGGTCAGGATATCTGAGTGGTTGTGGGGGTGTATTTGTGCGATTTGTGATTAGTGATGCATGTGTGCAATGTGTTTACTATGATACATATATGTTTGTGTTGAAAAAGGTGGTGTTTGTCACTATAAATGCTCACCTCTGACCTCACTCAACACTAAAGGTTGAAAGGGATTTGGGGTTTCTGTTTGTCTCTTCTCAGTCAAACCAAACTCCAATGAGTTTTTAACTTTGTTGATTTATATCTAAAAATTTCAAAAATTATACATTACAAACATTTTAACAGATAGTTGAATTAGCATTCGATTGCAATGAAGCAGTTATTGACAAGTAAAATTTCCCATCATTTTTCCATGATGCAAAATGTTACTTTGAGTCAAACAGTATCCTCTTGTTTGCATCATGTTTGGAAGAGCCCATGTCTACCAAACATGCTTCCTCGGCAGACTAGTGCAAATGCATGAGACTGAAAGAGATGGAGGAACAGGTGGATGGACAAAGCAAGCTACTCACTAGATGAATCGCATCTGAAATGACCACTGCCAAAGCCCAAGCACTGGCATGTGAGTTTAAAGCCAGATTCAGACAATCGCTCCCATTCCTCTCCAATGGCATAATGGGAAACTGTGTAGGGGTCAAAGCAGGAGTCTTCTGTAGGTTGGTTCAGGCCTTCATTGACTATGGAGAAAAAGAGGAGAAAACACAAAGACACCTTATTTGTGGTTTTGGACCATGAGAAGAACCACAAGGGCTGTGCACAATGACTTGATCCAGTAGCACTAAGAAGAATTCATCTGCCCTTGCAGCCCATCAGACACTCCCTAGCAAAGCTTTGATGGAGTCAGTGGGCATTTGTCATGACATGGTAATAAGATGCCCATCTTTCCTTTCTGTCTTTCAAAACACCATATTTTCTGGTAAATCTACTTTATAGAACATGTCACAAATCTTCAGGCAATTTAAGTTGGCTAAGGACTTGGGTAGTGATGCTTCTCCAAGGTACCTGAGTATCTAATTATTTCACATCTCCCTGCCTCTCTTTCCTCTTATCTACCTCCTTGAGATCTTGGAGGTTACATGAAATCAAGAATTCAAGGTATCAGCCCTCTAACAGTAGAAAGTGCTCACTAAATTAAGAATTATTGTGAGACACTATTATTTGCTTATAATACAAAAGTCTTAGCACTTTTATATACTATTATAATGCAGTCTTCACTTTTATTACAGCATGTTTTGCATAACAGTATAGAAAACCTGGATTTTTGCACAGTTATTAATGACTAAACTGCTTTATCAATAAAGTTGACTTTCTTATATAAGAGGAAGCAGTTATGGTACAGATAACTTGGGAATAAGTAAAAGTTCCAATGTGTTCCCTAAGATCTTGTCTCTTTATGTTTTAGAAAAATACTTTTAAAATAATCTGCATTAAGTAAAGCACACCTCAAGCTATTCTTTAAAAGTTGAATAAGTTGACTTACTGTGACTTTAAATCCACCTGTGGAAAGGATATTTCTTCTTTCTTTCTTTCTTTTTTTTTTTTTTTTTTTTTTGAGGCAGTGTCTCCCTGTAACCATAGCTGGCCTGAAACTAGCTATGTAGACCAAGCTGGCCTCAATCTCAGAGAGATCTGCCTGCCTTTGCCTCCCAAGTGCTGGGATTAAAGGCCTTTGCTACCACACCTGGCTGGGTATTTTTTTAAACAGTGCAAAAACCCAAAGCTTAAATGCAATAGATATTTGAAGCACCCAGTGTTTCAAAAGTCTTCACCTGGAGGAACTAAAAAGTGTGAAATGTTCCAAAGCCAAGAAAGCCTGGCTGGAAAGGATACCAGTGACAGAACAAAAAGAAAGGAAAGTAGAGGCACCGAGCCTCTGAAGGGGATTTCACTATGTAAGAGAGACCCAGGAGCTAAAATTCTGCTCTAACATAATGAAGGTAGAATCTTTTTTTAAAAAATGTGGGGCCTGGGCTACAAAGTAAGTTCTAGTTCAACATGAGCTACATAACAAGATCCTGTCTGAAACCTTTCCTAAGGAAAAAAAAAAGGAAGAAAACCACAAAAATCCTTATACTCCTAAAAATTCCTTTTATGAGGCATTTTACTAGTGAAAACCTGAAAGGCAGAATCTAAGTATTATTGTGTACAATACAACAAATACAAAATAATCTGCCCACTTCTGCCTCTCCAAACACTCAACTGCTTCATTCACAGAAATGGACATGTGTGAAATAGCAGTCTTCTATCAGATGAAGAGGAGGCTGAATGGGTCCTAATGAAAAGTCCTGCCACAGGGAGAAGTGCGATTTATCGTTCTTTACAATGTGGGGAAAGCCAGGATTCAGGTTCAGCTATTCCCGGTCTCATGTTCCTTGGTGAATCTTCAGCTCCTGCCACATGGCACACAAAAAGCCACATGGCATACTATTGGTTTCAAAGGATTATCAGAGGATTCAATGCTAATGTGTCCTTTAAGATTCTGCATGTATATAACAAAATATTTATACTAAGGTATATTAATAAGTATATGAAAATTGGAAGAGGGAACTCTTTGGAAAGATGCTATTTTGGTAGCATCTGACATTAGGAATAAAACTCAGCCACCCCTAATATCTGCAAAGGAAGACTTTTCTTTATAGGTATTCTGTTTGGGTAAGAAACACTTAAAAGGGCCACACAGTATGGGGAGAGAGAGGAAATAGGAAAAGGTATCAGAAAACCACTATGTACATCAAAATTCAGACCCTCACTAGGAAGGACTCAGGTGTTTAAAAGTCCCTTCCAGGCCTGTCATACTGTCACTGAAGTTCTGGCAAGTCTGTGTTGGTGAGATTCCTGGGATACTTACTATAAGGGAAAATAGTAGAATTTGCTTCAGGCTTACCTGTAGCCTTACTTTCCTAAGTTTGAAGACAACATGGAAGAACAACAGACATAGCCTTCTCTGGGGCAGTCCAGCAAGAAGCATGCCCTTGAACCAAAGAGCAGTGTACCTACCTGAGTTCCCCACAGTGACAACTTCCTCCTGAACTTTGTGCCTCTTCTGGTTTTTCAGTGCCTCCACTATGATGTTATAGGTGGCCCCCCTTGTAAGGCCAGTCAGAGTGGCACTGGTGGAAGTTCCAGGAACTTGGAACTGTACACACAAAGTAGGGAGAAAGCATTATAGTGAGGAACAAGCCTGGGTTCACTCACAGTTATAAGCAACTACCCCTGTTTAAACAGAGCAAAGGGAGACAAAGGAAGGATAGAGGATTTTCAACTAGCCAAGGAGAGATATCAAATGAGTGTCAGGAGCCATCATTGCTGCCAGAATTTTCTACTTGGGTATTCCATAATTACTAGGAGCCTTCAGCAATACCAGCCTCCTTGGTATCCTGTGGCAGTCGGGGATCTATACAGGCTCACTGGAACCCATTCTCATACTTCCTTCACAGAACACATGGATGCCATGGGAGATAAGTGCATGCCATGCAAGATGCCATCAGACCAGAACCCTGTGTCCTTAAAAGATTAGCATGTCCCCAGATTCATGTTTCTACGCTCATAAAGTACAGTACAATCAGTTTTTAAATTTCTGCCACTTTCTAAAAATAACACACTAAAAATTGATTAGCACCTGAGGAACAAATTAAAGCATAGCGTTTGGGAAAATCAATCACTTCTAACAGCTGAAATGCACGGCTTCACCTAAACTTCCTAGACAAGAGTGTGGATAACACAACTCTTCAAGGACAAATGCTGAGGAAGGCTTTTTAGACTTCCTCCCAAAACGAACATTCAGGTAGACTATTTTTCCCTTCTTTTCTAAGATCATCTTTTTATCCATCTCACTAAGTAGCCTCCGGTGTGTGACAGTAATTAAAATTATTTCATCCTCTCTATGGAATAAAAGCTAAGGACACTCTCTGGTTTATTCTCCAGTGTAGAGCTATATGGATAAACAATCAAAAAACCACCAGAGTTTAAATGTAAATGTGCCATCATTCTGGACTCCCTTTCTGGGCTGCATAGTCACAAATAAAGAGAAACAGTAGTTACCTGCAAGGGAGCTTCATCGACACCCACAGGATGACATGAAATGATGTACTCAGAACTCTCCTGGAATGGCGTCCAAGAGATGGTTGTCTGAGAGAGAGCTTCTTGTCCTGTAGAGGCATTTGGATTGAGCCCCAGAACATGAGGGTAGAGGTGGTGGTCTACGTCCCCCCTGGGGACATGACCGATTTGGATCTCCTCATTTACATTCGGCAGGTAAGGCCTTGGCCTATGCCTTACAGGGGTCGCCGCAGTGGGTGGTGTGGTCCGCCTAAAACCATGTTCCTCAAAGATCATTTGTTGCCCAAGACTGGGCTGCTGGTGGGATGTGCCGGGTAGCTGAATACCATTTCCAGTGTCATACCCAGGGTTGGTGATGAAGGGGGTCTTTTGAACTGTGGAGGGAACATCCAAGATCTCTGGTCCGTGAAGATTGGGGTGTGGAAGGGTTACCAGTTGGGGAAGCTCGTCTAGCCAAGAGAGTTTAGAGCCAAAAAAGCAAAGCGCATTAAGCTCCAAGAAGAACAGCAACAATCATTATCAATTCAAGCAACAACTGTGTATCAGCCTGATCAAAGACCCCATGAAACCAGCAGTCCTCAGATCACAAAACACTTTCTAGAAAGAAATCTTGATTTTCCTCAAAGATTTATTTCTTTATAGTTTAGACAGAAAAAAAGTGTTAGTATGAATTTATCATACAGACAAAGCTTTGAACCGCTAAGCCCCATCGAAGCTAAGCTGCCTTTGCTCAAATTAAACTTGGAATTGAAATACGCAGTGCTTTTCCCCTCCTTTTTCTCTTTTAAATATGAGAAGCAAGCTGCAGGATCATCATCAGAGTCTGAAGCATGGGGTTTGGCTTAACAGCATTTCATGGTTTGAAATGGTAAAAATAGAGAAGAACACAAACACATGTAAGTTTTGTTATTACCACGTGGATAGCATTGTCTTCAAATTACACTTATACTAGATGACAAAGTACTCTGTTATTTGGTTCCAAGTTTCAGAAACCAAATAATCAACCAATACAAATAGGAGTTTCACTCCCTCCATTGAAAAAATAAAGTTTTAAAACAATACTCAAAGTATCTGGTTTGAAGTTCTGAAAGAAAAATGGGCTTTATATGGACTGGCTGTGGAAAAGAAATAGATAAATCAGGACCCTGCAGAGCATGGTAGGTGATTCTTGTCAAAAACGATATATGTTATACTGTTAGAAAGGCATCGAAACAGAGACCAACACATTGCAAAACTGACCATCTGTTATGAAACATGGCTTAACCTCTTCCTTGATACCCAGAAAGCGCTCTTTACCTGTCTTTTTCCTCCCAATCAGAGGCTCGCTCTTCTGATTGTTCTTCAGGGCAATGACGTAGATGGTGTACTCGGTTCCGGGCTCTAGACCTGATGGAGAACAGTCATTTCATTACATTGGTGGGCTCAGTCATTTTCCCAGAAGAGGCGATTGGGGAGCAAGCACTCCTTTTTAGCTGTCTGTGGCCTCTTAAAAGGTAAAATCAATTTTTCTTTCTATCAACACTCAAAGATTTTGCATATGAAGACCACCCAGCCATTTAATCATCTTCCAGTCACTTCTGACACTTAAATAAGCAGTTTCATGCTAATTTGCCTGGGGTATTTTTATAGCCTATGGAGAATCTGTCAGCACTGTAAACCACCAATGGAATGTACATTTGGGGACGATCACTGCAGATGTCACACACGAATCTATTTAGACCTAATAACCAGGTGGCCTTCAATACAGCACAAATATTTAGAGGAAAGATTTGTGGCCCCTATGAGACGTATCCAGCTTAAGTCTTCCCACATCAGATTCTATTTTTCTGCCCCCTCCCACTCCCCAATGCAACAAAAATCAGTGTTTCTTAATATTTATATTGTGGCGATTTTAGCATCAAGATGGTATTACACGTGCACATTTATCTTTTTGACAGAAGTAATACTGGCAGTCTATAATCTTTCCCATAAAGGTGGACAATTCTTTTCTCCATTCCAGGCATTCCCTCCAGTAGAGGTGGTTGGGGTGGCTGTCCCACCAGACCTAATTTGTGGAAATGGATAGTGGGGCCAATGGTAGTCAGTGCTCTGACAAGTTTCAGAAGATCACCAGACTATAGGGAGTTGAAGATGATGAGATCATGGTTATCTAGTTTGCTTTGAAAGTATCTTCTCCCAGAAATTGACAGTTTAATTCACAATGAACAACAACAGATCTGGCTGTGCCATGTGACAGCGCTGAAATTGCATGCTCATGAATGCCTACGTTTGGAGAACACTGCTGTTCCTAAAAAGAATGCCTTCTAAAGTACTGGGCATCTCATTCTCATTATGTAGCATCAAAGACACAATTGGAGAGGGTTAGGATTTTGAATATATGGGATTAAAGGGGAAAATCACAGCATAGATGCAATACCAGTAATGGTGGCCTCAGTGACACCAGGACGCGGCCGAGGAACCACTTCTCTGGGAGGGGACCCAGGTTTCTCATATTTGATAATGTAGCCAGTAATCCTGGCACGGGGTGCCTGCCATGATACTAGTAAGGAGTTGGGTGTGGTGGTCAGGAACCTCAGGTTGGATGGTGCATCAATGGCTGAAAGAAAACAAAATAAAGTCTGAGAAAATGAATGATCATGAAAATATCTCTCACATTTGCCTATGGCTTTCTACACAGAGTTGGATAACCTGAGAATTCTGGGCGCTAATATGGAAATTTCAGCTTTCCACTTGTTAAGTTTACTCAACTGATTATATGACGCATCAGTGACATTTCCTTAGTAGAAAGTATAGTTACCAGTGGAAGCGTCGATGACCACAGGGGAGCTCCGGGCATTGTCATTCAGAGTATACAGGTGGATCTTGTAGTCAGTGCCTGGTTGTAAACCTGGGATTTGAAAAGACATGTTTTTTATTTATTCTTATTTTACTAAGAGAGTTCTTAAGCTTGCCTGCAGTTTCCTTGATTCCTACATCATCCTGTATTTTTGTAGGCTACAGAAGTGATCTGCATGGGAACAGTAAAGTAGAGCATGGTGTAAACATTAACTGATAAAGTATCTCCAAAGCAAGTCACAAGCAGATGAAGACTGAAGGAATTGAAATGCTGCTTTAAAAGTCATATTCTTGGAGAATGAGGGGTAGTCATCCACTGAGTGGGCTTTCTCCTTAAATAAGCAGGTAGACACTGTTGGTACCTGGGGTCACAATTTGAATACTCAAAAAGACCTGACACATTTCCTGATTACAACTTTGATCTTTATTACATAGTACTGTTTGTAATTATAAATTTCTTTATCTTATTTCTCAATCCATGTTAATGCTATGAACTATATACAACTGTATTGTGTCTTTTGGTTTTAAGCATTATTTACTTTTTTTTCTTTAAGACATGATTTTACTATGCAGCCCAGGCTGAGTTTGATCATGATCAAACTCATGATCCTCCTGCCTCAGCCTCTCAAGTGCTGTGACTACAGGTGTGTGTATGGGGGCAGGGGGGCTGGAGAGATGGCTCAGTGGTAAAGAGCACTGGCTGTTCTTCCAGAGGCATCAGGTTCAGTTTCCAGAACCCACGTGGCGGCTAACAACCATCCAAAACTCCGATTCCAGGGGATCTGACACCCTCTTCTGACCTCTATGGGCATTGCATGACACAGGTGCACTTAAATACATGCAGGCAATATACTCATACACATAAAATAACAAAATATTTTAAAATAAAAACAATACAAGGCATTTGATGACAAAACAAAGTTGGTGAATGAAACTTAAGCTATTTCTCTGACAAAAATTAAGCCAAATTTTTCAAAAGATTATGGAATGACAATAACTTTTCAAACTGTGTTACCATAAAACATGGTAGTCATGGAATAACTAATAAGCAGTTTACACTGTAGGTGTACACACAATTTGACTGCTGAGTTCCCTAACCTGTAATGGTGTAGCTTCTGACATCTGGGCTGATGGTTCTCTGCACCGGGGTCTGACCGTTGGCTGGGATGGCATCTATTTGGAAGCCAGTGATAGTCTCAGTCTTTGTTCGCCAGCTAATGGTGATGGTGGTCTCCGTAGCATCTGTCACACGGGCTCGTCTTGGAGGGCTGACATCTGCACGGAGTCACAGCTAGAAATCAGTGCCTGCTCACACATGTAAGGCTTTGATATTTTAAAACATTTCCTTATCACACATCAAATACATTCACTTCAGAAAACACTGACTAGTAGCATGTAGGTTATCTCCTTTGACATTCAGAAAGAAAGGTCAACAGTATTTAGGAAATATGAATATTCACTTCTTATGTCTTTGCTTTGAAGAAATGAAAAGCTTTGTAAATCCTACTGGTGGCTCCCAGAGCTGACTTTATGTGTCTACAAATACTTCAATAAGTGTTAGAATGATTAATTTACCGTAATGTAAAAATGTGTGGTAGGAATTATAACAAGCATAGCCAGATAGCAATAATATGCATAGCTGGTATTATTACTGATATTCTGTCATTTTTATAAGGCTTCACATCTTTTCTCTCAACAGAAAAGATCCCTATTTTATCCATTTTATAGATGATGAAACTGACACTTTATATGACTGCTAGACAAGCACATACCCAGTTATTAGTAAAGCATGAGAACTACCACACAGAGCTAATTTGGCCCCACATTTCCTAATGGAGAAGTAGAGTTCATCCTCCTTCAACTCAACTCTATGAAGACAAATTCAGAGTGTAAACTAGCTATTGGTCTTAACTCATCAGCACTAACATTATGAAATGATTCCATTTGTTGAAGTAGAGGATTTTCTGGAGGGCATAAAGATGGATTATGAAAAAGATAAGTGATCAGATCAGTTTCCAAATAGAAACTGATTCCACTGTTAAATTGGCAGTCTAAGAAATCATTTATCAATTGAATTTTGGTTATACCAAAGGTTTGTCAATACTAAAACACTTACTCTCTAGAGTGGTGACGACTCCCTGAGCTGGTCTGCTTGTCAATGTGTCCTTGAGAGCATAGACACTCACTTCGTACTTGGTGGCCACCTAGAAATGAAGGCATGGTAATCATTTGCAATGCCATCACATAAAGCCCGGCGAGTTCTATTAACGTCTTAGAGCAATGTGGTGGCTGCACAGGAAATCATACTTAGCCTAGCAAAGCCCACAGCACTGCGAATTGCTAGTACTTCACCCCTATCTACAGATAACTGACATCAGATTTCAATGAAATGATTTTTAGAATATTCTCGTGGGTTAAGCTCAAGTAAGCCATAAATTACATATTTATGATAAACTGGCAAAAAGAAATTTAAGGAAAAGTCACTCTTAGGCTGCCTCCCCCACGATCTAACAGGCATAAATAAATTTTTCCGATCACAGAGAAGAAATGTTCGAGTCTGCCTCTGAGCCCTCTTCTTGTAGCTTCCCTTGGAATTGGTCTTATGTTAAGATATACATAAATCTCACAGGATTCTGACTGGTTTTCTGCATGCATGTCCAGGTATGTTTTTAAATGTTTTAATGAAGCTGGTATCAAATTAGGTTGGTACGACACCGCTTATAAAATGTTCAGCCTATGGATATATAAATTGCCCCTTAGATACATACAATCATTTCAAAATAAGCAGAAGACATCTCTCAAAGAACTACACAAAACCCAAAGCTATTTATACCATTCTGTTCCAGTAGTCATCTGGAAAAGCCTAGATCAACATAAAAGAATTCTATTGTTATAAATTTATAATACAATTATTTGGTAGAAGGGAAAGAACACTGGATTTATTATGAGATGACATTTTCACTACCTGATAAACTATAAGAAATTATCTACTTCCTTATTTCAGTGATGGAAGGTCACTGCTTACCATGAGCCCTGATACAATCACAGTTGAGCTATCTGGAGAAAGGTTGATTTCCTTCATTGGGCCTGTCTTTTCCTTCGGGGTGACCCGCACTCGATATCCAGTGAGCTGAACATTGGGAGCTGTCCACTGGGCACTCAAGCTGGTGGGTGTCACCTGAGTGAACTTCAGGTTGGTTGGAGGAGGAATGGCTGTTGGGATGGTCACTGGTTAGAGGTTATCTTATAGGGAATGGGGAAAGGGAAAATAACGTGAATTTCCAGAAGTAGAATGGCTTATTCTTGTAGCGTCGGGTGGATTCTTTGGCCCAGGGAAAAAAGTAACAAAAAGGAATACAAGAAAATGTTTGCTGAAGAATGTGTTTTATCACCACCAATTTTCAGAATCACTGGAAACACCGGGGTAAATGCCAGAACTCCAAGAGGCTTTGGGTTTTAAAAGGCTTTTTATTCTCCCCTTAAAAAAAAAAAAAAAAAAACCTAAAGAGTTGAATTGCCTTGTTGGTCATTAGGATCGATTTTCTATTTGTATGAAAAAGATGAACAATGGCCTTTTTTCTATATAAATTATCCTCATCTGGAAAAACATTTCACAAAGTAGTCCATCTAAAAGAGAATTCTGTGTTTATTGTCTCTTTTATTTGGACCCCATGGCAGATATCACTGCTAAATTTAAAGTATTCTCTGAGGTGCAGCATGAGAAGAAAATTGGTTCACAACAGAAGCAGAAGAGAAGCAAAGAGCAGTAACACAGACTGTCATCTCTCCAGCTGCCGCTGCCGCTGCAACAGGCCGATAGCATTCCAGCTCTGCTCCAGAAGAGAATCACAGGAGGATAAAGAATTGTGGAAAGCACTTGCCCTAGTAACTCTTTCCTATGTGTCGGAATCAGAATCCTTTAACCAAATTACACACCAGAATGTGATATCTAGCCCGGGAAGAAAGGTCTCATCATGCTGCTATGAAATGCCCTGGTTTGGGGTCTTTTTCAGTGTAAGCTCTAGGATGCTAAACTTTTTCCCTTCATGCATGGTGAGGGTAAACACAGGGGAATATCATTCAGGAAATCCACAATTTTAGTATCATCTTCAAATGTCTTGCTCTACAGTGTGTACATACATACATACATGTGTGTGTGTGTGTGTGCATGTATCAATGTATAAGCTAAGCTACTTCAAATTTCTTTTACTAGACTCAGTTACCTAAATACCACTTAAATTTTATTGTTTGTGACCAATTCTCATTAAAGAGGGTCTTTCCTCATAGAGCATTTGAGGGCATTTTTCTAGACTCCCTTACAGGGAATCAAAAGCCCAATAAAGTATAACGTCAGGAAGGCATAAAGCCATGCTCCCATGAGCACTCGGGTGGTGCAGTTAACGATATACCTGTGGACTGGATTCCAATCAGGGGCTGGCTCTCCATATCATCGTGCAAGGCAACCACACTGACTGTGTACTCAGAACCCGGCCTGAGGCCTTGCAGCTCTGCAGTGTCTTCTTCACCATCAGGTGCAGGGAATAGCTCATGGATTCCATCCTCAGGGCTTGAGTAGGTCACCCTGTACCTGGAAACTTGCCCCTGTGGGCTTTCCCAAGCAATTTTGATGGAATCGACATCCACATCAGTGAATGCCAGTCCTTTAGGGCGATCAATGTCTGTTAGGCAAATTAATGGTAAGAGGTTATGTGAAAAGCAAGTTGTGAAATAAGCAATTTTTATAACATGCAAAGCAGTTTTGCAGATACCATTTTCTTTGATGAATTAAATTCCAATTATTTCACCATTAAAATAGAAAGTTACTTGACATTTGCTTAAATTTTTTGGTTTAGAAAATATTTAATGTCACATGACTTATTAAAACATAGGTGTGCTTGAGTTTGTAGACATCCTGCAAATGTCCCCACAATGGAGATTTATTTATATCAATTTAAAGATATTCTACCAAGATTTGTTTTTGCAATGTGGTGTTAGTCTGTAGACCTGAGTTTTCTATATCTTGGAAGTGGTAAAGATGATTTTCAGTGCTAAGATTTAAGTTGCTCTAATCTTTTTCAAATTCCTCTTTTTCTCTCTCTATTAAGTTTGTATATTAAATCCTGGTCCAGCCACAGACTTCCAAACATAAGAGCTTCATGAGGTACACTTCAATAACTTTACCATCCAGTCATAGAAAAGCAGGTCCTAGAAAAATATTTCATAGATTTGCTAAAGGCAAATAAGATTTTGCTGAGGCCATTTGAGCAAAAGAAATTCAAAGCACAGCAATGATCCATGGCAGCAGTACAACTGATCTTGCTGTAAGCTCGCTACAGGGCACTGAGAAAGAACACTGTCAAGGGCACATCTCAAGCTATGAACTAGCAAACAAGTTGACTTTCCCTGTGTATAATTGTAAGAGGCATCATGCAGGGGGCATATAGATACCCAAGAGTAAAACTTGACTTTGGGAGTGGAAACCAAACATTGGTTACGTACTGGTTACTGCAGTTTGAACGAGGGGTTGGCTCTCTCCGTTTTGATTCTGAGCATAGACACTAACCACATACTCCACTGTGGGCTGCAAACCTTCAATGGTCATTTCTGTTTGATCTGCAAAGGAAGTGAAAAGTAGATGCAGCGTCTATGCACTATAAAGCCATCCAAGCGACTTCTAGAAGAGCTTGATGAAAAGCACATGGTAAACCTAGAATTCCCATTTGCAGAATTATCATGAAAATATGGAGGAGTCAGACATCAATTTCCTTTCGGGAAAACCTGTTCATTCCTAATACAAATTTGACATATTAGAACTGGGGACATAGCTTAGTTGGAATGTTTGCCTACAATGAACATGACCCTGGAGACAATCCCCAGCACCACAGAAAACCAGGTGTGATAGTGCATGCCTAATCTTAGCACTTGAGAGGTACAAACAGGAGGACCAGAAATTCAAGGCCATCCTTGGCTACACAGCGAGTTAAAGGGCAGCACGGACTACACGAGACCCTGTCATAAAACAAAGCAACCAAGAAAACAAATGTTTAGTGTATTGAAGCAAAGTCACACACAAGGATAAGCTTGAGTAATTAATATTACAAGTTATTTTATATAAAAATATCAAACCTACAAGGATCTAAAAAGTCAGTTCATCCTTTAAGCAAAGCCACAAAGGTAGGTCTAAGGATTTAAGATGTCCATATACTACTATATAAAATTGTGCAGACAAAACCCAGAAATCCGTGGGTGTTCAAACTTCAACTATGAAGTGAGATGGTAACTGTTTGGAGGCTTGAATTATGAACGGAACACCATGCCATATGACATGTAGCATATAGGGCCACTCACTTAAAAGGAAAAATTGTGGACTCCTTTTATTCTATTGTATATGACATGCTGGTTATTCTTACCTGGACCTGTAGTTTCAGTTTTTGATGGTCCTACACCATTCTTGGGAGCAGTGGTCACTCTGTAACCTGTAACAGGAGAACTTGAAGGCAGCCACCTGACACTAATGCTGTTGTCCTGAACATCTGTCACTTGCATCTGGGATGGCTTGTCAATTTCTACAAATAAAAGCAAGAAGAAACTTGTAAGTCCCAGTCTTTGAGGACAAAACCCTTGTCTGTAGTTATGTGTATTCAAGTGATCTTTTACCCCTGTTAATTTCTTCCGTTTCTTTGGCCAAGACTAAAGAGTTAGCTTTGGGGAGAGGATGGGCATGTATTCAGACATCATTACAACTATTTTCAACATGATTGTTTCATTCACACACAGCAAACACACACCCCTCAGGTAAGTCTTTGTCTTGGGAGGGGGGCGACTTTTTGAGACAGGGTTTCCCTGTAGCCCCAGCTGGCCTGGAACTCACTGTGAGACCAGGTTGTCCTCAAACTCAAGAGATCCACCTGCTTCTGCTGGATTAAAGACGTGCACCACCACTCCCATCAAGTCTTTGCCTTACCTCATCAACTCATCCATTTATTTTCTACAGGCATTTACTGACTTGACTGCCCTGGAAGTACTGACTGGCAGGTACATGGGATATATCAATTAAGAACACAGGTAAAATGCTTGTTCTTGGGGTCTTCTTTATAGCTTTATCTCAAAACTCTTAGATATAGGTGCTGTTAGCTACAGGCTTTTGTCTTTTTAAGAAGAAAAAATCAGGGCAGAAGGTTTAACCTAGTGATAGAACACTTGTTTAACACATGAGACGTTGTGTTCCATCCCAGCACCATATAAAAAAAAGAAAGAAAGAAAGAAAAATCAGTTTCACAGTAAAGAAAAAACCTCAGGGGAAAAAGAAAAGAAAAGAAAATACCTCAGGAGAACACTGTAAAAATGACTCTGTGTCACCCCAGAAGAGGAGTCTGTACCTGTTCGATAATCAATGGAAACTGGCTTGCTGCTGGCTGGACTATCCCCACGGCCAGTGACAGCATACAAAGTGATGGTGTAATCTACTCCAGGTTTAAGGTTGCTGATGGTAGCTGTGGACTTGCTCCCAGGCACAGTGAACTCCTGGACAGGGCTAGTTCCTCCTGCATGAAAGGGGTTAGTAAAGAACTTGAGGGGTGGGAGTTATATGTATATTATTTATTAATTAACATTGAAAGCAGTATGCAAACCACTGCATATTTCCTTTTTTAAAGAGTGCTATTTTAACACAGCCTGAAAAGCAAAGTATTATTTATGCACAAAGTTTGCCTTGATGAATATATAAAACTCGGGAGAAATTTCAAGCTAGTATCATTTTAACGATCCTGGCTTAAAATGTCACTGAGTTGTAGACTTAGCAGTAAAAGGGGGAAGTGAGTTCTCAATCTAAGATTGAATATATTTGTGTCTTTTAAAAAATGTCAACAGAATATATTTGTTACATATAGAGGAAAAAGGAAAAATAAGAATTACCAATGGTTAATATATTTGTGAATTTTTAGTCTTTTTCCCCAGTTCTGTTTTGCCCCTCTGGTTGTATTTTATAAACACCTTTTACACTTGATTTTACAACCTATTATGACATACATAGTTTCCATGTATTTTTGGAAAAGACAAGGTCCTCTGAATGGGTCTGCCAGCATTTCTTTAATTTTATGTCCACTGCTGGGCTTCCAGGACTCCAGTCAGTGTGAGATAGCAGATAACTAACACACCTGTTTCACCATAAGTGATCCGGTAATACCTCACTGGGAGGCCAGGAGCATCCCAGCTGATCAGCAGGCTGCTGGGGGTGGAGGCAATGACCTCCAGGTCCCTTGGAACATCAGAAACTAGAAAAAACACAGGAAAAATTTCACAATCATAACTTTCAAACAAAGCTTGGAGTCACTCTTTATTTTTCCCTAAATAACTTTTCTTCATATAAAAGTATAAATGCTATAAGAAAAAATTAGCAGAATGAAAAAATGTAAGTAATTTGGAGCTGGGAGGGAGAAAAAACTAAATAATTCCAGGTAAGGGGCTAAGGAGATCAAACTATGATAAAATGATTTTTCAAATTTGTTGAAAGATTTTCATTTTCCTCAACATTTTATTTGGAAAAACACTTATATAACAGAAAGTTATAAAAACTATAGTGAACACCCATGTGCCTTCCTCCCCTCCCTTTCCCCCATTCTCTTCTCAGTCTCCTCTCTCATATTCGCAACTAAGTTACAAACTCTCAAGATGACATTTCTCCCTTAGGTACTTTAGCATCTCTCTCCCAAGAATGTCACCTGCTCTATTGTGTATA